>NC_058083.1:268721632-269021632 GCF_014858855.1 Bufo gargarizans
GCCTTTCCCTGGTGGGGCCATTGCTGAACCCTGTCTAGAACTGCCAAGACCGTTTGGATATTCGTCACAGCTGCTCTACCCTGAGTAAAACCCATCTGCACAGGGCTTATTAGTGAAGGCATAAAGGTTCTGTTGGCCATAATCTTTGACAGAATCTTTGCGTCTACATTTATTAATGAGAGGCCGATGGGAGCCTGGATGCAGCTTATTTTTACCCAGTTAAAGCAGGAGTTTAATGTATGCTAAGAAGGATGACTGTGGAAGACCTCCCTCTCCCAGGGCAGAGTTAAATACCGTAGTTAGAGTATTCCCTATTTGCTCTTTTAAGATCTGTATTAAATTCCCCCGTTAACCCATCTGGGCCTTGAGCTTTGCATGTTTTTTGTGACCCAATGGCTTCCAGCACCTCTTTTTCCATCACTGGGGAATTCAGGAAAGATAATTCTTCATTTGACACCTTAAGAATGTGTATCTGGTCTAGTATTATGGTTTGCAGTATGGGGTCATTTGTATCAGCGTATAGGTTTTTGTAGAAATTGCCCAGGATTCTATTTATATTCTGGGGGTCTGTAGTTATATAACCCTTTTCAGCAGTTAACGCCCTGCTTACCCTTAGAAAGGCCTGCTAGTAATCTTCCCGATTTATTGCCATTTCTGCAAAGAGTGGCCTCCCATTCTTTTCTATAGAAACTCTTTCTCTGCTGCCCATCGGTTAAAGGCTCTTTCCAATCTTGGAGGTGAGCAGATGAAGGGGATCTTACGTAACTGGCATATGCACATTCCAGTTTCTGGCTAGTCTGTTTATATTTATTCCACATTTCCCTTTTCCTTCCCACTACATAAGAAATGATCCTGCCCCTCAGGACAGCCTTTGCAGTGTCCCAGAACAGACTGATATTGTCGCTGTGGCTCATATTATCTATCATATTTCCCCCCACCATCCTCTCAAAAATGAAGCAAAATTCTCCTCTGGCTAGATGGGTTGGAAACCTCCCTTTAATATCACTGCCCTTTCTTTGAGTTTCTGCCATTGTCTGTAATAGTGGGGCATGGTCAGATATAACTATATCTTTCAGTTCTACTGAAATGACCCCGGACAGCAGGAGGTTTTGTACAAGCATATAATCGATCCTGGACCAGGAGACGTGATAAAGAAATCGTGATAAAGAAATATGGAGGTTGGTCCCTCAGGGGAAAAAAGGTGCAGTGGCACCCACCCCCGATACAGCTCGGCAGTTAAGACTATATCAAACAAAGGGGGCAGTAACGTATTAAAACCTAACTTTTATGTAAAACATTAAGATCCCTAAAATGGGGAAAAAGGGACCCCTTAAAAACAAACAATACAGACAACGGCAAGGAACCTGGTGTACCAGGTCACCTTTTTGGTCAAGTCCGCAGTGCCGCCTCTAATCCGGGTGGAAATAGGACTAATAGACCAATGAACATAAATAAAATTAAGACCATGGCAGTGTGCCTAGAGGTCTGTGGACATGCCAATAGGCAAAGAAAAAGGTAGGTCTTAACAGTGGAGGACAGTCTGGACCTTCTCATGCGGTACACAAGCAGAGGTGTTTCTCAAGCTTGAACGAGTCCTCCAGTGGGTGGTTACTCTGTGCTGGAGGGCCACAGGGAGAATCTATCCCTGATTTTGCCCTGCTTGGCCTGTTCCCTAAAGTAAACCTCCTAACACGGGTCCTATCCCCGCAAGGGGTGGCCCCGTCTGGAACCTAACCCTAGATACATTACCCTAGGTGACCCTGTCAGGGACAGGGAAAGTGGCCCTATTAGGGGCAGAGAAAATTAACCCAGGGTATGTCAAGGGGTAGAGATGGTGAAAAGCTTATGTGAAGATATACTCGACGTCCCTACGTGTTTCATCTGGGAATATATCTATATCTAAAGAGAATGACCTCTAGCTGTCCATGTAAGGTAGCTGGAGTGAGCGGGGCTATTGGTTAAAACAAATCAGCTCCTGCAACTACACTCATGCAAAGGCTGGAGGGGTTAATAGGCATCCCCTCCTGCATGGGACCCAAAAGGGACATAATTGACAGTAATCCCTATGAGTCTAGATAGGGAATGTGAACATTAAGCAATAATTGATTATTGATGAAGAATAACATAAGTAGGAAAAAAGAGGGGAGAGCTTGGGAGTAAAAGGGTGAATGAGTAGTGGAAGGGAGGCATGTGAAGATGATGTGGTTGCCCCTTATTCCACTCGATTAATCACCCCATCTTGTGCGGGGGCAGGCAGTAGTATTAAGTAAAGGGCATCATTCCGGGTCACAGAAAACAGCTAAATTGTAGCCGATCATTTCAAACCATGGGGGTTGGTGGTTTTGAGTTTGAAAATCCACCAGCACTCTCTCTGGAGAATCCGTTTATCCCAATCTTCCCCCTCGTGGTGGCTTCCTAATCAATTCTATGCCTAGAAATGTGACTGCTGATGCCCGCCCGCCATTGGCAGAGTGGACGTGTTTCGCCACCGGAGTGTCCCTGTTGTTACGTATGTCGCCAATGTGCTCCGCCCATACGCACCCGTAATTCCCTACGGGTTTTACCTACATATCTTATACCGCACTCGCAGGTAAGAAGGTAAATAACTCCTGCGGTGCAACAGTTAATGAAGTCACGTATGTAATGGGTATAGCCCGTGGAGTCCAATACCAGTGATTTGCCCTGGGTAACAAACTTGCAGAAGCTACAGCGACCACACTTAAAGCATCCGATAACTGGTTTGTCCAGCCATGTCCTTTTTTGGGGGGACTATAAAGGCTATGGACAAACTGGTCTTTGACGTTGGTACCTCTCCTGAAGGTCACTGAGAGGTGAGGACTGACTACATCGGCCAGATCCGGATCCATCAGGAGGGTATCCCAATTGCATCCCAAGATTTCTTTAATTTGAGTGGCAATGACTCGTAGTCTTTTTTTGTGGCTCATTTTTTTGGGCCCCAGTAGGATGAAAAAGTATAGTACGTGTCTCATGTCGAGCTCTCTGATAGGCCTGTCTCAATGTGTTGTCAGGGTAGCCTCGTGCCCGAAAACGTTTTCTTAGCTCGTTTGCCTGACGTTTGAACTCCTGTTGTTCCGAGCAATTACGTTTCAGCCTTAAGTGTTGACCCACGGAGATCCTCCATTTTAGTGGGATAGGGTGACAGCTATCCCATCTAAGTAGTGAATTCGTGGATGTTTCCTTCCGATATATAGTAGTCTGCAAACCCCCCTTAATGTCCCTGGATATAGATATGTCCAGGAATGGGAGATTGTTACGTACAATAACAGGTAAACCTGAGGTTAATTGTTTATTTGATTTATATTGGAAAATTTTCCAAAAAATAGAAATTTCTAAATTGTTTCTCCATCTGCCATTAACTCTTGTGGAACACCTAAAGGGTTAACAAAGTTTGTAAACCCAGTTTTGAATACCTTGAGGGGTGTACTTTCTTAGATGCAGTCACTTTTTTTTTAGAATTTCTATTCTAGGGGTGCAACAGGGGGCTTCAAATGGGACATGGTATAAACAAAACCAGTCCTGCAAAATCTGCCTTGCAAAACCCATTGTCACGGCTGAGGATGGGGAAAACCCTCAGCCGTGCGATGCCAGATGGTGTTAGGCTGCTCGGCCAGGAAGACAGGATTAGGGAGAGCAGGTCACCTCCTAACGCGTCCCTAACCTGACCCCAACTCCTAGCTGCATGGGCCGACCTTTAAGGTAGGAGGACCCATGCTCCGGAACCTCGGATCCCTAACTCACCCTCCGTCCGGTCCCTGGACTAGGAGTCAGGGTAAGACGACCTACTCCTCCTAGGCACGGAGGAGCAGGAGTCTCAATGGCCAAGCTGCTGGGAAAAGGGGAACACAAACAGACTAACGGAAATGGCAGGCGAACTAAGTAGTTCCACCAACCTGCCACAGCCTTGCTGACTGGATCCCTGTGCACACAGGAATCCAGAACAATTAGCTGCACAAACCAACAAAGGAAGGTCCCAACAGAACATCACATGGACATCACACACAACGAGACATAAACAAACATAATGTGACAATATCTTTATGACCACAAGGGTGGCTCTCACTGGCAGGTAGAGAACACAGGAGGCTGCTCCAGCTAAGCATGGCTGAAGCAACCCTCAGACCTGTGCAAACAGTGAGGCTATATAGACCAAGAAGCCACACCCCACAGTCGGACACACCCAGTGACTCACACACACACACTGGGAAGGGAGTTAACCCTTCCAGCACCAGGGAAGGGAAACACCAACTTAAAGGGAAAGTGTCTAACTGAAAAACACACTGTGGCTGTTGCCGCAGGCAACGACATGGGTGGCAACCATGTCCTGGGAGTCAGCCCGAAGGCCGGGACACTGCCACCACATGTACACATCAACCAAACGTTGCCACGGGCAACCACAGTGAAGGGAAGATGTCAGTGCACACCAAACATAAAACAGAGTGCACACAGACAACATTCAAAAGTGCATACATACACGCACACAAACTCCAAGGCAACCACACACATACCTGTTGTCCGCAGCAACCGCACTTGAGGCAAACAACATTATGCCTCCAGCTGCGGTTGACACTACAACCCAAACTGCGGGCAACTGTATGCGGCTCCCAAGGAGTCACTGCCATAAACATGGTCGTGACACCCATATGGTGTTCCCCCTCCTTCTATGTCCTCCCGTTTGGCCAAACAGTAGTTTACGACCACATATGGGGTGTTTCTGCAAACTACAGTATCAGGGCAACCCATTTTGAGTTTTGTTTGGCAGTTAATCCTTGTTTTTTTCCAGGAAAAAATTGATTATATTGGAAAAATTTAAAAAAAATCTAAATTCATTAAATTTATGTCCATTTGCCATGAAGTCCTGTGGAAGGCCTAAAGGGTTAACAAAGTTTGTAAAAACTGTTTTGAAAACCTTGAGGGGTGTAGTTTCGAGAATGGGTCATTTTTGGGTGGTTTCTATTATGTAGGCCTCACAAAGTGACTTCAAACCTGAACTGGTCCATAAAAAGTGGGATTTTGAAGATTTCTGAAAAATTGCAAAATTTGCTTCTAAACTTCTAAGCCTTGTAACATCCCCAAAAAATAAAATATCATTCTCAAAATGCTACAAACATGAAGTATGAAAAAAAATTATTTTTTGACCCAATTTTGGCAGTGTCTCGAAGTACAATATGTGATGAAAAAACTATCTCAGAACGGCCTGGGTAAGTCAAAGAGTTTTAAAGTTATCAGCACTTAAAGTGACATTGGTCAGATTTGCAAGAAATGGCCAAGTCCTTAAGGTGAAATAGGGCTGATTCCTTAAGGGGTTAAAATAATAATAAGCCCCCTATACTTATCAGCCCACTGTTAGGGTTGCATAGCGGTTCGGTCTTTGGGGTCTCTATCTCTTTGGGGATGAGCTGGCTTATGTGACCTGAAGGTCTTTCTCAGGAATTTTCCTCCATTCATTCCATCTTTGCTCCGAAACAGTAGGTGCCTGGGTAGCGTGTTGAGAACTGCCCTTGTACCCTTCCTGACGTAGAGTTGGTGAGTGTCTCTTGCTTGTATTGTTGGTCTTGTCGAGCTCTTTCCCTGATGTCCATCCTCAGCAATTTATTACCGCTGCTTCTGAGCAGATATCGCTCCATGGAGGGACTTCTAGAGGATTTAGAGCCACCGCTTGCAAGTGCCAGCTGGAGGCTCTGTATGCGGCTATGTGCTGTTCTGGGGAGAGGTTGAAGCGGAGCTCCTCACTACACCACCTTACATTCCAGCTTCGGAAGTCCTCTAGGTGTTTTCATTTCAGAGATATGTTGTCTTTCAATCCTCTTCTTGATAAGATATGACATCATCTTGTTTCCCTTATCTCCGTGCATATACAGACGTGGACAAAATTGTTGGTACCCTTTGGTCAATGAAAGAAAAAGTCACAATGGTCACAGAAATAACTTTAATCTGACAAAAGTAATAATAAATTAAAATTCTATAAATGTTAACCAATGAAAGTCAGACATTGTTTTTCAACCATGCTTCAACAGAATTATGTAAAAAAATAAACTCATGAAACAGGCATGGACAAAAATGATGGTACCCCTAACTTAATATTTTGTTGCGCAACCTTTTGAGGCAATCACTGCAATCAAACGCTTCCTGTAACTGTCAATGAGACATCTGCACCTCTCAGCAGGTATTTTGGCCCACTCCTCATGAGCAAACTGCTCCAGTTGTGTCCGGTTTGAAGGGTGCCTTTTCCAGACTGCATGTTTCAGCTCCTTCCAAAGATGCTCAATAGGATTGAGGTCAGGGCTCATAGAAGGCCACTTTAGAATAGTCCAATTTTTTCCTCTTAGCCATTCTTGGGTGTTTTTAGCGGTGTGTTTTGGGTCATTGTCCTGTTGCAAGACCCATGACCTGCGACTGAGACCAAGCTTTCTGACACTGGCTAGTACATTTCTCTCTAGAATTCCTTGATAGTCTTGAGATTTCATTGTACCCTGCACAGATTCAAGACACCCTGTGCCAGACGCAGCAAAGCAGCCCCAGAACATAACAGAGCCTCCTCCATGTTTCACAGTAGGGACAGTGTTCTTTTCTTGATATGCTTCATTTTTTCGTCTGTGAACATACAGCTGATGTGCCTTGGCAAAAACTTCGATTTTTGTCTCATCTGTCCACAGGACATTCTCCCAGAAGCTTTGTGGCTTGTCAACATGTAGTTTGGCATATTCCAGTCTTGCTTTTTTATGATTCGTTTTCAACAATGGTGTCCTCCTTGGTCGTCTCCCATGTAGTCCACTTTGGCTCAAACAACGACGGATGGTGCGATCTGACACTGATGTTCCTTGAGCATGAAGTTCACCTTGAATCTCTTTAGAAGTCTTTCTAGGCTCTTTTGTTACCATTCGGATTATCCGTCTCTTAGATTTGTCATCAATTTTCCTCCTGCGGCCACGTCCAGGGAGGTTGGCTACAGTCCCATGGATCTTAAACTTATGAATAATATGTGCAACTGTACTCACAGGAACATCTAGTTGCTTGGAGATGGTCTTATAGCCTTTACCTTTAACATGCTTGTCTATAATTTTCTTTCTGATCTCTTGAGACAGCTCTTTCCTTTGCTTCCTCTGGTCCATGTCGAGTGTGGTACACACCATATCACCAAACAACACAGTGATTACCTGGAGCCATATATATAGGCCCAATGGCTGATTACAAGGTTGTAGACACCTGTGATGCTAATTAGTGGACACACCTTGAATTAACATGTCCCTTTGGTCACATTATGTTCTGTGTTTTCTAGGGGTACCATCATTTTTGTCCATGCCTGTTTCATGAGTTTATTTTTTTACATAATTCTGTTGAAGCATGGTTGAAAAACAATGTCTGACTTTCATTGGTTAACATTTATAGAATTTTAATTTATTATTACTTTTGTCAGATTAAAGTTATTTCTGTGACCATTGTGACTTTTTCTTTCATTGACCAAAGGGTACCAACAATTTTGTCCACGTCTGTATGTTTAAATTTGGCATATTGGTATGCTTTGGCGCACTTTATATTGAAGGGGTCTTTCAGCTGTCTTTTCAATGAGAGAAGTTCATCCTGTACTAAAGGTAATTTAGATCTTTTCTGAGTGGCTTCAATAGTGGCAATCTGAACCAATAAAGAATTGAGCTTTTTCTGTCTATCTTTTTTGAGTTTAGAACCTAACGCTATGAGTTCACCTCCGATGAAGGCCTTGTGGGCTTCCCAAACTATGGTCTGAGAGGTATCTGATGGTTTATTTTCCTGGAAATATTCGTGAAATATCTGATAAATAGTTCTTGGAATACAGTAGGGTCTCATTTAAACGCCACATCCACTCGCGAGTGTGTAGTGTGTCAAAGGAGAGTGTGGTTATTACCGGAGCATGATCTGATACAGTGATTAGGGCCAATAGTGGAATTACGTAGCATATCAATGTGTGTCTCTGAAAAAAGAATATAGTCTAATCTCTGATATGAGCGGTGGACCGCGGAGGAGTACGTATAATCTCTCAGAGATATTTAGTGTTCTCCATGAGTCAATGAAATAGTTGTCTTTTAGTGTTTTTTGGGACTGAGCTGAAGTGCCCAAAGGGGAATCAAGTATAGGGTATAAAGACACATTAAGGTCTCCTCCTATTATCTTGACCCCTTCAGCAAAGTCTTGGAACCTAGCTAGAGTAGATTTAATCAATTTATGTTGGTGGGTATTGGGAGCATATAAACTTGCAAGGGACACTAAGGCTTGCCCAATTTTCCCCTTGACAAATAGGAAAAGGCTTCTGGGTCCTGTTGTGTTAAAATGTGGCCGAAGTGTATGCTGTTTGATAGGTGCAATGGAACCACTGTGAGAAGTGTGTACGAGAAAAATTAGGCACCTTTCCTACTTTGATAGGTGTGATATTTGTTTCCTATAAGAAACTCCAATCTCTCTTCAATAAGGTAAGGATTTGCAATTGTTTTTGAGGTGTGTTGAGACCTCTAACATTGAAGGTGGATACTTTCACCGCTGCCATATGATGCCAGTTTTCAGATGCCACTCAAGCTTCTAACAAGTTGTCCAGGGCCAAGTAAAAAAAAAAAAAAAACATAAATTAAAACACAAACTAAAAAACATTTGTATGTTTTTTTTGTACTTGTTCATTGCTATATATACCAGGTCCTCTGACTGAACACAGGGTCATAGGCACAAGAGGCAATAAAACCTGAGTGGTCTCATAGCTGAGCCACTGTTTAGGGGTGTGTGGGGGCAGGCATTGTTGGATAAACATCTCAACCCGTACTTCTTATAACTAGTGTACTTTCTTGCCAGAATAAAAGGTATCGCATATTAGGCAGTATATGAAAGAAGGAAGATATTCAACAGTAAGAAGAGGGTGCCAGAGGTTTAGATGGTTAAATATCTGTGTCAAGTGTCACTAGGGCTGCACGATATGGGAATTTTGTGCGATTAGGGCCCTAAGAATTGCAATAACGATATGCGATGTGATATTTTAGGGGAATTGTGCTAAAGGTCTATTTGCTGTGGATGGCACTGTTATGGAGGGTGTAACTGGTCTCCTGGCACCCTGACCGGGTACCTCCGTCGAATGATGCTCCTAGTGCTTCCCGAGGACTCCAAGCACTCCACTTAACACCGTAAGCGCTGCAGACCCCACGAACCGCCGAAGCTTGGTTGAGGTCTCGCTGTCTCCTACCCACCCTGGACCTACGACAAGGCTCCAGGCTCCAGTGGGTGAACCTCTCCTAAATCCAGAGAGCAGAAACAAGTACTGGAACAAGCTCTTACAAGAGCTAGTAGTTATAGCCAGGGGAGTATACAATCCTGTACAGTTTAAACACAAAACTAACCCTATTCAACAAACACAATGGCATTGTCTGTGACGCAATTAACAAACACACTGGCATTGTCTTTGACGCAATCAACAATGAACGAGCAAACAGATATCTTCACCCCCTCCATAATGAATGAATGGGAAGAGGAGACACATGTGATGGGATTATCTCCTGAGTGTATCATATGGTGATCTACTCATCTAGGATTCGGCTGCTATTATAATCAACTATCTTAATCCCATCACTAACACAATCAGTGGGAGTCTCAGTGCAGAGTTAATCCCTGGATCCGATGAAAGCTGTAACGGCACCGGATGGGGTTAAAAGCAGAGTGTGCTTGGCATGCATGCTGTACCTACACTCCTTGGACTTTGTGTGGCTGTCATGGCCCATAACAGGTAGGAACTAGTGTTAGGGACCACTCATGAAGGCGACCTTGACGTGGTGAGTGGCTTATTACGCTTTGGCCAAAATGTACACCAATGCCTTAATCAACATCCAGCATAGAGGCAGGGCAGAGTGCTGGTTGCAGAGTGCGATTGCATTTGTGTTTTTGCGTTTGTATCTGTATTTCGCCATAGCAATCTGCACCTGCATAGGGTTGTGCGGGCTGAATCCCCATATTTTAACCCTTTTTTGTGTTGCTGAATCCACACCATGCCTTTTTAATGGGCAATAGGAAATATGTGGCATATAAATTACACACATAAATCAGGGTTCATAGTTCCTTGTAACCCCAAAAGGTCTGAGGGGGTCTCCATAGTTCTCGGTCCATAGTCTGTAGGAAGGAGGCTGGCCCTCAGGCTTCTCCAGCAGCCCCAGTGACGGTTCAGTCCGTCACAGAGGGGATCTGTGGATGGCACTGTTATGGGGGGGGGGGGATCTGTAGATGGCACTGTTATGGGGGGGATCTGTGGATGGCACTGTTATGGGGGGGATCTGGATGGCACTGTTATGGGGGGGAATCTGGATGGCACTGTTATGGGGGGGATCTGTGGATGGCACTGTTATGGGGGGGAATCTGTGGATGGCACTGTTATGGGGGGGATCTGTGGATGGCACTGTTATATGGGGGGGATCTGTGGATGGCACTGTTATATGGGGGGGATCTGTGGATGGCACTGTTATGGGGGGGGGGGTAAATCTGTGGATGGCACTGTTATGGGGGGGGGATCTGTGGATGGCACTGTTATGGGGGGATCTGTGGATGGCACTGTTATGGGGGGGAAATCTGTGGATGGCACTGTTATGGGGGGGGGGATCTGTGGATGGCACTGTTGTGGGGGATAAAATAGTAGATAGAGTCCAGCTCACCTGCTTAGGGCATTCTGTCACAATGAACTCCTGGTGCGCAGAAAAGGTAAGACCTTGGGAAACTTGGCTAATAGAAAAGATCCAGCACAAAGGAAATGTAAAGCTGTGTGTTCCTTTATTACAGTGGTAAAATTCATGCAGCAAATCAACAACATCCAGTGACATCCATCTGTTAAGTGAACACGTTTCAAACAAAACAGTTCTTAATCATCACTTGTGGGATTTATCTCCATAGCTGGGTTTATAAAAGAAAATTTCTGTTTTAGGTTCCTTCCCTGAATGGGGGGGTGGAAAGAAAGGAGGATTATGTGTGATCACTCATTCAGCTAATGGGGAGAAATACATGGAATTCAGTTGACGGCATACAAAAAAAACAAAAAATAAATAAATTAAACCATGGTGATAATGTGGTTAAAATAGAGAAAACATGCTATAAAGACTATGCAGATAAGTCAGCAAAAAGAGACCAATCAACCACTAAATATACCATATATGGTGGCGTTGGAGTCTGCTGACAAACCTTAGTCTAAATGCTGGCGTATGCTGAAAACATATCATATACTATACAGGGCTGAGTCAGTCCACTTGGAGGTCCGTTTGAAATTAATATAGTACAGCAAGGGCCTCGTGTGTTTTTTAATAGATGCACATAAGCTCTTTCCTTAAATTCAAGCCAGCCGGGCTTCTGGTTTTCAAACGGATAATCCAAAAGGCTTTGGAGATTAAGTCTTTTCAGGTTGCCTCCACGAAAAGGGAGACAAACCCCTTTCTATATCATAAGCAGAAAAAAAACTGTACACTTCTATTATGTTGGGTAATGAAATGTTTGGCCGCACTGGATATATTTGTGTAAGAGGCATTTGTAATGTAGTTGAGATGTTCCATAATTCTTGTTTTGAATTTGTTGTATTCCCCACATATAATCGCATTGTGTGCATTTTATAACATAAATGACCCCCATCATATTTACAGTTAATGTAAGATTTAATGGTAAAGCTTGTGCTGTGGTCCGAGTCATAAAAGCTTTTTATGGGTACTGCATAATTACATGTTCTACATGGGTTGCTGCCACATCGACTAAATTCAACATATTTTAACCATGTGCTATGTTTGTTTTTTCTGGGGATAGATGTGAATAAAGAAGGAGAAAGGGAAGAAGCCTATGTGGTAGACCATCTAGGAACCACTCTATATCCATCTTTTAACAGTTCGCACAAAGCGTCATCTTCAAACAAAATAGAGATGCTATCAGAGACCAGGCTAAGTTTAATCAGGTTGAATTGTTTACTGTAGGTGGGTACTAAAGTTGGTTTGTTGTTGTGTTTTTTTTTTTTTTTTTAATGGTTATTGCTGAACCTCTTATTGCTGTGCTGTGACTTGGTGTTGTCATTTATTATTATTATGATTTTTGAAGAGGAGATCCCTACGAGTTTTATTTTCTGCTCTAATTAACATCCATGGTGGGTATCCTCTACTTGATACGCGCACAGCAATATTACTACATTCAGTAGTATATGAGAAATTGTCACTACAATTTCTTCTTGCTCTAATGTACTCACCTACAGGTATGGCTTTAATAGAGTGGATCCGATGGTGACTACCCGCTCTGAGGATTGTATTCCCGCAGTGGATTTGCGAAAGGTGGCAGTGTGTATGATCTGGTTGGGAACGCCTGTAAAAGTCAAATCCAGAAAATGTATGGAAAGCTTGTGATTCAGACTGACAAAACAGGGGTTGTCATTTAAGTAGTCAATGAAGGAGGGTATGGCAGGCACATTGCCGCTCCAAATGATGAGCAAATCCTCGATGTACCTTCCATACCACTCCATAGACATCATATAAGGGTTGTCCACTGTGTAAATGTATCGCTCCTCCCAATACGACATCCCCAAATTCGCCAGCGAGGGGTAGAACTTGGCCCCCATGGACACACCCAGTATTTGTAAGAAAAATGTGTTGTCAAACAAAAAATAATTATGAGTTAACAGGAACTGTGTAACCTCCAAGATGTACACAATAAAATCCACATGGTGTGAACTGTATTTATGCGAATGGAACTCCAAGGCTAAGAGGGCTATCTGTGTATTTCACTGGGTGCCTGCGGAAATCAATCAGCAGACACCCTGGGACAATGCCGAGGGGGTGGGGGTGGGGGGGCTCGGCGATCGCAGCAAACCAGAGGTAAATTCAGACCTGCGGTTTGCTGTGTTTCCGGGTTATTCGGGTCTCTGGTGACCCGATAACCCGGAATAGGATGGTGATCGGTGGTGTGATAATACCAATCACCATACTTGGATCCTGAGAGGTGATGGTGACCTCATTTCTCAGGATCGCTTCTGATTGGCTGCAGGGTAGGCGGGGGTTTAACTTACTGCAGCTCTGCTCTCCTCCTCCTCCTTTCTGTGTCCGGAGCCGTGGAGAGAGGAGCAGCGTCCAGCTCCGGAGCACAGCACCCCCACTGAGCCACCATAGTGCCATCTGACACTAAAAAGGTACAATAGGGACAGGTTAGGGAGAGCTTAGATAGGTAGGGAAAGTTTAGGAAAAAAGCTTGCGCCCCCCCACACACACATTTTTTGGGGCGCAAGCACTCAGCGAGTTTGAATCTTTATTTATTTCTTCACATTTTTGGGCTTTTTTTTTTTTTTCTGTTAGGTTTAGGGATAAGTACGCGAACACTTGTGCCGACACACACGCGCACATTGTGTAAAGTTTTCCACACACACACACTCCCCATGGCCCGCCAGATGTTCTCGGCTGAGGAGGCATATGCCCTGCTTTCCTTCGACTCCGAGAGCCCCAGTGAGGACGAGGATGATCCCACTTTACTCTTGTCATCCGTGTCCTCCTCCTCATCTAGTGATGATGAGCCCCCAAGGTGGCGGAGACAAGAGGACCCCCATGCCAGGGACCCTGTGGCCCACACTAGTAAGAGCAGCTTTGGGGCTCGTACTAGTTTTACGGCCCACCAGATAAGTCCACCTGAGTCCCCTATCGGTGAACTTGTCTGGTGTACCCCAGAGGATTTTGAGCCTGTGATTCCTGATTTTGTTAGTCAATTAGGAATCCAGATTCCCTCAGTGGGCTTCATGGAATATGACTGACTATTATTTTATTTTATTTTATTTTTTTCAGTGACCACTTTGTGAATGTGATGGTGGAGCAAACAAACTTGTTCGCCCAACAGTTCATTGCTCAACACCCGGGCTCCTTTTTGGCTAGGTCAGTTGGCTGGACTGCAGTCAGTGCAGCCGAGATGAGGACATTTTGGGGCCAGGCAGTACTGGAGTGTCAGGCAGTACTGGAGTGGGGACGTCCTCTATCAGCCCCCACTCTACTGTATGGCCATGACACGTTCCCATTTTGAGGCCATCTGGAAATGCCTGCATTATGCAGATAATGCAGCATGTCCCTCCCAAGGTGATCCTGCCTATGACCACCTGTACAAAATCAGGCCGGTCATCGATTACTTCGGGGCCAAATTTTTAGAGGCCTATGTACCTGGAAGGGAGGTCGCTGTTGATGAGTCTCTCATTGCTTTCAAGGGGAGACTCCTTTTCCGACAGTCTGTTCCCTCTAAGCGGGCAAGGTATGGTGTGAAGGGTACACTTACAAGTTTCGTGTGTACAAGGGGCGAGATTCCCCCTCCCTCTACTCTGGGTGTTAGCGGGAAACTTATGCACCCACTGCTAGATAAGGGTTACCACCTGTACGTGGATAACTTTTATACTGGTATCCCCTTGTTTCAGTCCCTCGCCGCCAGATCCACGTTTGCTTGTGGGACCGTGCGGAAAAATCATTGTGGCCTCCCTACCCATCCCCTCCAGGTACCTATCCCCAGGGGTGAGACCCGTGCCCTTACCAGTGAGAACCTGTTGCTGGTCAGATATAAGGACAACAGGGATGTCCTTGTACTGTCCACAATTCACTGTAACGGCATCACCCCTGCCCTGTGCGAGGTACCGTGGCAACGGTCCTCAAGCCCGATTGTATCATCGACTGCAATCGGTATATGGGAGGAGTTGATCTCTCTGATCAAGTCCTCAAGCCATATAACGCCTTTCGCAAAACCCGGGCATGGTACAAAAAAGTTGCGGTCTACTTGGTACAGGTTGCCTTGTAGAACTCTTTGGTGCTGTCCCGGAGCGCTGGCAACACAGGGAAATTCCTCCATTTCTACGAGGCAGCCCTCAAGGCCCTGATCTTTTCTGACTGGGAAAGAGCAAGCCAGAGTACCTCGGGAACTGGAGGCGCCCCGGATCGTCCCTGGCCAACACTTTCCAGGTGTGGTCGCCCATACTGGAAAGAACAAACTGTCCCAATAAAGTGCAGAGTGTGTCACAGGAGGGGGATACGGAAGGACACCACTACTCAGTGTGACTGTGTCCTGATCATCCAGGCCTCTGCATTTACGGTTGCTTCAGGGAGTACCACACTTCCATGGACTACTAAATTCATAATTCTCTTCCCCAATTTTTATTATAT
Source organism: Bufo gargarizans (assembly GCF_014858855.1). Lineage (NCBI taxonomy): Eukaryota > Metazoa > Chordata > Amphibia > Anura > Bufonidae > Bufo > Bufo gargarizans. The sequence goes on from NC_058083.1 coordinate 268,736,788, forward strand.
TTAGCCACTGACAATCGCCCAGAAAAAAACACAAAAAAAACTAAACTATGGCTCTAAAAGGAATGTAAAAATGCCTTTTTTTTTTTTTACACAGTTTTTATTTTATTTTTTGGACTGTGTTCATCTGAGGGGTTAGGTCCTGTGTTATTTTTTTTATAGAGCAGATTCTTAAAAAAAAAAACTAAACATTTTTGTATCTCCATAGTCTAGTTTAAGTATGGGCTCATTTTTTGCGGAATGAGAGGACTGTTTTATTGGCACTATTTTGGGGTGCATATCATTTTTTGATTGCTTGCTATTACACTTTCTGTGATGTAAGGTGACAAAAATGGCTTTTTTGTCACCTTACATCACAAAAAGTGTAATAGCAAGCAATCAAAAAGTCATATGCACCCCAAAATAGTGCCAATAAAACCGTCCTCTCATCTCGCAATAAATAAACCCCTACTTAAGACAATAGGCTAAAAAAAAAACAGAAATAAAAAAAAGTGCCAAAACAGTTGTTGTTTTTTTGGCCAAATTTTCAATTTTAATCTATTTTTCACGTTAACAAAGCAAGGGTTAACAGTCAAACTAGACTCAATAGTTATTGCCCAGATTCTGTAGTTTTCAGAATCGCCCCATATGTGGTTGAAAAATGCTGTATGGCCAAACGGCAGGGAGCAGAAGGAAAGCCCCCCTGATGCACCCCTAGAGTAGAAACTCCATAAAAGTGACCCCATCTAAGAAACTACATCCCTACAGGTATTCAAAACAGATTTTACAAACTTTTTTTCAACCCTTTAGGTGTTCCACAAGAGTTATTGGCAAATGGAGATGACATTTCAGAATTTCAATTTTTTTGTAACCTTGCCAAAAATGTAATATAGAGCAACCAAAAATCATATGTACCCTAAAAATAGTCCCAACTAAACAGCCACCTTATCCTGTAGTTTCTAAAATGGGGTCACTTTTTTGGAGTTTCTACTATGTTCTACTCTAGGGGTGCATCAGGTGGGCTTCAAATGGGACATGGTGTAAATAAACAAGTCCAAGATTTTGCCTTCCAGAAACTATATGGTGTTCCTTTCCTTCTGCTCCCTGCCATGTGCCTGTACAGTAGTTTACGACCACATTCTGGATTTGACTTTAACAGGCGTTCCCAACCAGATCATACACACTGCCATCTTTCGTAAATCCACTGCGGGGAATACAATCCTCAGAGCGGATAGTCACCATTAGTGATGGACGAACATCTGCCAGGACGGTTCGCGAACCCGATCGTGCGAACATGATCAAATGTTCGCGAAGCGCAAGTTTGCAGCGGGTCCCATTTATTTTAATCGCAGGCGAACCTGAAAAACCTTCAGCACATTAACTGTAATACGATGGGGGTCATTTATGTTATAAAATGCACACAATGCGATCTATTATACAGTCCTGATCAAAAGTTTAAGACCACTTGAAAAATTGCAAAAAAATCATATTTAGCATGGCTGGATCTTAACAAGGTTCCAAGTAGAGATTCAACATGCAACAAGAAGAAATGGGAGTGAGACAAAACATTTTTTGAGCATTCAATTTAATGAAAACAACGAATAAACTGAAACAGGCTGTTTTTCAGCTGATCAAAAGTTTAGGACCACACCTCCCAAAAAAACTAAACCCCCCCCCCCAACTCATGAACTCAGTAATGAGTAGCCTCGCCGTTATTGTTGATCACTTCAAAAATTTGTTTCGGCATGCACTTCCTGAAGCTCCATTGTTCCACTGTAGGAAAAAGCACCCCAGACCATTATGGCGCCCCCTCCACTGTGGTGCATAGAAAACATCTCAGGTGGGATCTGCTTGTCATGCCAGTAACATTGGGAACCATCAGGACCATCAAGGTTAAAAAAAATTCTCATCAGAGAATAAAACTTTCTTTCACCTTTGAATGTCCCATGTTTGGTGCTCTCTTGCAAGGTCCAAACGAGCAGTTCTGTGGCGTTCAAAGAGACGAGGTCTTTGAAGACGTTTTTTGTTTTGGAAGCCCTTCAGTCTCAGATGCCGTCTGATGGTTATGGGGCCTTAATTAGGGTCGAGGATCGTCCAGTGTCTTGACGGACAGCCAATTGGATCCTCCGGCTCAGTGCTGATGACATTCTTTTGGGTCTTCCACTTGACTTTTTTGTTCCATAACCCTCAGGATCATTTAAGAAATTCCAAATGACCTTCTTACTGCGTCCCACCTTGGCAGCGACGGCGCGCTGTGAGAGACCCTGCTTATGCAGTTCAACAACCCGACCACGTTCAAAAAGGGAGAGTGTTTTTGCCTTTGCCATCACAACGTGTGACTACCTGACAGAAAATGACAATGAATCCACATCTTTGCACAGATTTGGCCTTTTAAAGGCATGTGGTCCTAAAATTTGGATCAGCTGAAAAACAGCCTGTTTCAGTTTAATCGTTATTTTCAATTAATTGAATGCTCAAAAAATGTTTTGTCTCACTCCCATTTCTTCTTGTTGCATGTTGAAGCTCTACTTGGATCCTTGTTAACATCCAACAATGTAAAATATATTTTTTTTGCCATTTTTCAAGTGGTCTTAAATTTTTGATCAGGACTGTATGTGGGGAATACAACAAGGAAATTCAAAACAAGAATTATGGAACATCTCAACTACATTACAAATGCCTCTTACACAAATATATCCAGTGCTGCCAAACACTTTATCACCCAACATAATAGAAGTGTACAGTTTTTTTCTGCTTATGGTATAAAGTGGGTTTGTCTCCCTTTTCGTGGATGCAACCTGAAAAGATTTATTCTATAAAGAGAAGCCTTTTGGATCATCCGTTTGAAAATCAGAAGCACGGCTGGCTTGAATTTAAGGAAAGAGCTTATGTGCGTCTATTAAAAATACACATGAGGCCCTTGCTGTACTATATTAATTTCAAACGGACCTCCAAGTGGACTGACTCAGCCCTGTATAGTATAGGATATGTTTTCAGCATACGCCAGCATTTAGACTAAGAGGTTTGTTAGCAGACTCCAACGCCACCATATATGGTATATTTAGTGGTTGATTGGTCTCTTTTTGCTGACTTATCTGCATAGTCTTTATAGCATGTTTTCTCTATTTTAACCACATTATCACCATGGTTTAATTTATTTATTTTTTGTTTTTTTTGTATGCCGTCAACTGAATTCCATGTATTTCTCCCCATTAGCTGAATGAGTGATCACACATGATCCTCCTTTCTTTCCACCCCCTATTTAGGGAAGGAACCTAAAACAGAAATTTCCTTAATAAACCCAGCTATGGAGATAAATCCCACAAGTCATGATTAAGAACTGTTTTGTTTGAAATGCGTTGACTTAACAGATGGATGTCACTGGATGTCATTTTCTGCATGAATTTTGGCACTGTTATGGGGGATATCTGGATGGCACTGTTATGGGAGATATCTGGATGGCACTGTTATGGGGGATATCTGGATGGCACTGTGATGGCTGCATCTGTGGATGACACTGCTATGGGGGGGGGGGGATCTGTGGATGACACATATATAGCATCTTATTTATGTGCCATCCTCAGACACCCCCCCCCCATAACAGTGTCCCTGCAGTGTGAATGACCCCCAATACAGGGGCTGGGGGACGGCATCTGGATTAGGAATGACAGTGGGGACCGGTGCAGTCCCTGTATTCTAATGCATCGGCCCCGCTCACTGTTGTATAATCTTATCTAACCTGTATTGTTAAAATATAATAATCATTTGTAATCCAGCCGTATTACTTACAGCTAAGTTCCGTAGCAGAGAGAAGGGAGGCCCAGGGGGTGGCGCGTCACTCACTACGTCACGTGCCCGCGCCGCTTGCTTCATTCATAAAGTGGGCGGCGCAGGTGCATGACTTAGTGAGTGACGTGCCGCTGTAAGTAATACAGCTGGATTACAAATGATTATTATATTTTAACAATGCAGGTTGGAAAAGATTATACAACAGTGAGAGGGGCCGGTGCATTAGAATACAGGGACTGCACCGGTCCCCGCTGTCATTCCTCTGTTGATACAACCATTTTTGGGTTGGCAAAATCGCCATATCGCAATCGGCGATTATCGCGATACGATTGCTTTGGCGATATATTGTGCAGGCCTAAGTGTTACTCATATCTGTCACTGAGTCCTATGGTGATAATTGGTAATACATCCTCATCTCCTTATGGAGTGTATATCTGCTGTTCTATGTGGATCCTCAATACTTCTTGTCTAGTCCATACATCTTTATAGGTGATGAAGTGGAGAAATAGAAGAAGAGGACTTGAGATGGATTGTTTCTGAACCTATATAGTAGAGCGGTTATGGTATTCTAGACTGCCTAGTTTGCTTGAAGTTACTTGAATCTTGGGGCTTGCGAGTGTTCAAAGACTATCAGTCTGCTAGAACTATATGTCTTTACTCAAGCCGTCTTTTGTTGTTCGAGGCTCTCTGCTTGGGTATTGTTCCCCAGGGTACGTTAGTTAGCAGCTTTGGTAGATTCGGCAGAGTAGTATCTGCTGGGAGCCAGGACTCAATGGGTAGTGGTGAAATCTCTAAAGCACTCCAGGCTGTATCTAAGTCTTGTGGTGTGTGGATAATGCAACGGTTGCCATTTTTTGTGAAAGTGAGGCTGAAAGGATATAGCCACCTGTATAACAGCTTCTGTCTTTTCAGGTGGTCCGTTAGTGGTTTAAAGGCCCGGCACTTAAACAGAGTTGAAGGGGCCACATCTTGAAAAACAAAACTGTTGATTCTCCATACCTTAGTTCTTTCTTCACATGAGATGCTTGCAAGATGGCCGCTGTATCTTTGAAGCATAGTAATCCAAATACCACATCTCTTGGCGGCTCCCCTTGTCTTGGAGCTGGGCGCAGAGATCTGTGGATTCTCTTAATTATGTTTTCAGCTCTGCCTTCTCCCAGAAGGTCGACAAACATCTTCAGTGCCGCATTTACTAACTCTTCATGCAGCACTGCTTCTGATAAGCCTTTCATCCTGATATTTTTCCTCCTGCTTCTATTCTCTTGATCTTCAATTATGAAGTATGCTGTATTAAGTGAGGAGATTTGCGCTTCTAGTTATTGTGCTAATACCATACTGTGTGACACCACATGACCCTGTTCATCTTCTAGTTACTCCACGAGGTGCCCCAGAGACCTCACATCATGTCTCAGCTCTTTTATCTCTTGTATCAGTGGGGCTAAGGCTTAAGACAAGGTGGCTGTAAAGAAAGATTTTGTGAGGGTGCCGCTATCTGTGTGAGTTCACTGGTGTCTAGCGCAGAGTCTCTGTCTTCTTCTTCCTCTCCTTCAGAGTCCCTCCCATTGCCTGATGTGCCATCTTGTCTGGGCGCACTGGTGACGCTGTAAGATTCTTCTTGAGAAATCTAACCATTTCTGCTTGGTTCTTCTTTTGTTTTGGGGTACCCGGAGTCTCCCAGGGTCTGTCTTTGCCTATTTTAACCATTGTGAAGCGTGTGGCAGTTATGAAGCACGGGTCCGTGAGGCAGGAGCTCTCTCTCAGACTTCAGTCTTGTTTGGTGGTTAGGCTCCGCCCCTGCAACCACTTACTTTTAACTTATAAATGACAGACCGCTGAAATCAACTCTCCTGTCTCTACTTTGTTCTGCCATTAGTATGGGCAGTGTAAAGTTGATGACAGGTTCCCTTTTAATACGGTGTTAACAAGGCAGGAGACCAAGAGAATCTTGTGTCATTCGATGGTTTCTCACCATGTGTGCGTCTCCAAGAGAACCACTTTAAACTTTTATCCAGGTGGTATAAGACTCCTGAGTTTTGTTTCTTTTCAAGTATCTTTTTTTATTTATTATTTTCTCACATAATAAAGAGACAAACAGTTGGTACAGAATTGGGTTCGTGCAGGAGATCGTTAACATATTGCAAACAGTAATGAAACATCCTGCAAAGTTGTGCCATATTAAATCGGAATTAGAAGAACAGGATGAGCAGATCTGTTAAAGAAGGTTAATCTGGCTCAAATAATTTGGAAATTGTCAAACTAGTATGAACCTGTTAGTCAGAACAGAGTACCCAAAATGGGGAGGGAGAGGGGACATAAGGGTGAGGGGATCAGGGCGAGCAGCAGGTTAATCTTAGTATCGCTAAGGGCGTCATGTAGGAAGGTTGGTCTCGATGAATTTGTTGAGAAAAGGCATGGGGCCAGATTTATCATGACTCTGACAGCTCACTCCACTTTCACATATGGCTAAAGTCAGTTTTAGCCAAGTCAGATTAATGATCGGCCCTTTAAGACTGTAATAAATGTGGTTTGACGGTAGCAGTTTATCCGTCAGTAAGCAGCTTTACAAAAGTCGCACGTTTTTATGAAAAAGTTGCATGTTCTATTAAAAAGTCTCATAAGATAAGCATTGTCCTCACTGGAGTGAAATTGCGACTTTTTAAATAGTCCCAATAGTAAATCTGTCTAGAGATTCATTTACATAAGAAAACACGCCCACTTTCAGAAAACTGGCGAGCATAGCGCAGAGCAGAAAAAAGTCACAAATTTGTGCGCAGTTTTAGCGTTTGGGACTTTTTGGGGACTTTTTCACTCCATTATTCTGACCTGAGCTAATGATAAATCTGGCCCATGGTCTTCCTGTAGGTGTAGGATATCCAGTCTGTCCATACCTTAAGAAAGCTAGCATGAGGCCTGGATCCTGGATTTCCCGGCAGACATCTCCTCCATGTGGTAAATGTGATTCACCTTATGTAGCCACTGGGTCAGTGTGGGTGAGGTCAGACTCCCAAGTTTCTATGACCCACCTCATTGCAGCAGCAAATGCCCTTATCCCCTTGCACTGTCTGGACACACAGCCCCCTTTCTTACAAGAATGGAGGTCTGAGGTAGCTCAGCTATGTCAATTTGAGGAGATGTCCAGTTGGATAGGCAGAAGTCATGACAGGTTTATCCAGGTTTGGCGGCCATGGCGTACTATTACAAGATTCCTTTGAGGTCCTTCCTATGCTTTGTCTAACAGTTAGAATAGGGAGTAATCCTGAATCCTGTCTTGTCTCACTATACCTGTTAAAGGGGTTGTCTCCCTTCAGTAAGTGGCATTTATCATGTAGACAAAGTTAATAGTTACTAATGTATTGTGATTGTCCATATTGCTTCCTTTGCTGGCTGGATTAATTTTTTTATCACATTATACACTGCTCGTTTCCATGGTTTGCAGACCATGCCGGCTTTCAGCTTCTTCAATATAATACACTGAGCGGTTTGGTCTAATGACAGCGCGGTCACAGCGATCTGCGGCCAAACGGGCTGCCGGCAGATCGCGATGTTACCCGACGCTTTCATATGTTATATTATCATGTTGGAAGTATTTTTGCTGATCCATGACGGATCCAGCAAAAACGCTGGTGTAAAAGTAGCCTTAGATATATGCCAGGGTGTTTATGAACACCCTCAGTGCTTTTATGTGGGTACTCAATCCTCTGATCTCTCCAATCTCTCACTTCTCCCCCCATCTCTATCTCCCCCTTTTTATCTCTAATTCTCATCTTATCTTTCTTGCTTTTCTATACATTTGCATAATTGACTCCTTTATTATATATATATATATATATATATATATATATATATATATATATATAAATATATGCAAGACTTTATTCACCCATGTGACAAGGCAACGTTTTTAGCTCAGTATGAGCCTTTCTCAAGCAAAAGTTTTTCTTTACCTTGGAGTGCTGCCTGCTTTTTGGATTTTTCATATTGGGTAAGCTGTATCCCGTTTGGGCTGTGCACCCACTTTTTAGAGTCGAGATGAATGACATGGAATGGAACAACGTGTTTATATCTTTGTGATAATCCCATTGCATGTCCTATATTGTGTCCTCTATTGAGCAATATAATCTATTATAGTTATAAAATAATGAAAATAAAGAATGTTTAAAGGGAACCTGTCACCGGGATTTGATGTATAGAGCTGAGGACATGGGTTGCTAGATGGCCGCTAGCACATCCACAATACCCAGTCCCCATAGCTCTAGAGGCTCATATCGTTGTCATTCCCAAGCCTAATAAGGATAGCACGGTTTGTGGTAATTACAGGCCGATATCTTTAATAAACTGTGACATTAAAATCTATTCAAAGATCCTGGCGAATAGGTTGCGGCTGATTTTACCACAATGTATTAGCCTAGACCAAGTGGGCTTTGTCCCTGGCAGAGAAGCCAGAGACAATACCATACGCACTATCACATTGATCCACCATGTGCAAGAAAGTCAGATCCCCCGTTGGCCTGATGTCTGTGGATGCCGAGAATGCGTTTGACAGGGTTCACTGGCGATTTCTGTTAGCTTCCTTGCAACATCTTGGATTGGGACACAGATTCATAGAATATGTATCAGCCTTATATACTAACCCTACCGCCAGAGTTAGGGTTAATGGGGTCCTAGCACCACCTTTTGAGATCCATAATGGAACCCGTCAGGGTTGCCCATTGTCCCCTCTCCTATATGTACTACAAATGGAACATCTTGCTCAGGCTATCCGCCTCAATCCCGACATTTCAGGTGTCTCCGTCAGGAATAAACAGAAGAAACTGGCGTTGTACGCTGACGACTTGCTCCCATACGTGTCGTCCCCCCATATCTCAATTCCATCTTTACTCCGAGAGTTTGACAGATTTGGACACTTAAGTAATTTTAAGGTGAATCTCTCAAAGACGGAGCTACTAAACATCTCTTTGACTGATGTAGATGAAAATTCCCTCAGAAATAACTTTTCTTTTAAATGGAAAGAGCAAAGTTTGGTGTATTTGGGCGTCCAAATTCCTACGCAGCTACACTTGCTTTTTCCACTCAATTACTTACCTCTGCAGAGGAGAACGCTGGAGGACATGCAGAAATACTCCCTCAAAAAGCTGTTTTGGTTTGGCCGCATGTCCGCTTTCAAGATGGACATCCTGCCGAGGTTTCTTTACCTCTTTCAAACTGTCCCGATATATGTGCCACGGTCGTACTTCCAAGAGCTTCAGAAAGGTCTGAATAAGTTCATATGGCAAGCTAGTAAACCTAGACTACGGAGACAAGTCCTGACTAAACAGAAATCCTTGGGCGGTTTTGGCCTCCCAGACATGTTAATCTATCATAGCGCTTCGGTGCTAACCATAATTAGGGACTGGCTTCATAAGGGTGCTCAGAAGTTGTGGATAAGCTTGGAGCAGTCTTTGTCTCCCCTCCCTCTTTAAGCGCTGCCCTGGCTTGAATTGGATAAACGGATGGCTTCTGAAGAATGGCCATACCTGGTAAGGCATGCTCTATCTATTTGGGATAAGTGGATCTCCATGTCACAGGTGTCAGCTAGGCCAGGTCCCATGACCCCATTGCATGGCAATCCTGCATTTTTACCGGGCCTTCGACCCTCCGCTTTTCTCATTAAAACCGTAGGGGATGGAATCCTGAGGGTTAGGGACTTAGTCACCTTGGGGCTTTTATCCTCCATTGAGAGCCTCAGACAGAATGTAGCTTTCTCACAAGTTTCATGGTTGGGGTACGCTCAAGTCAGGTCTTTCATGGGTCACACGTTCCCTGGTAGAGTGATAGGTCAGTTGACAGACTTTGACAAACTTTACCTGGCCTCCACTGATGGTTGCGGTACAATATCATCCATGTATCAGGTTTTGCTACAATCCCAGAATGGAGACAGAGCCCCCTTCTTCGCAAAATGGGAAAGGGACCTGCAAGTTACCTTCTCAGCGGATGAAGTGGAGAAGATTTGTACACTCTCCCATGGGATGTCCATGGCATCTCAAATTAAAGAAAAGAATTATAAAATTGTCTCTAGGTGGTACTATTGCCCTACTACTCTACACCAGATGTTCCCGTTGGTTCTCGATCATTGCTGGCGGTGTGAACGAGAGCAAGGTTCTATGTTGCATATCTGGTGGGACTGCCAGTTGATAAAGCCGTTCTGGGAGAAGGTTTTGGATATCTATACCAGCTATTCGAACCAGTCAATATCTAATACTCCTCAGGTTACACTGCTGTCTCTCATTCTGGGCTCTATCTCACAAGTTAAGAAAGGGGTACTACGTCTCTTCTTAGCAGCGGCGCGCATGGTGATTCCAAGGCACTGGAAAACCACTGCCCCCCCTACATTGTCTGAGTGGGCCAAGGAATTTAAACATATTCTTAGGATGGAAGAGTTGATAGCTGACAGTCAGGAAAGAGGTGGGATTTACCAGAACAGATACAACTCTCTAACTCTCTTTCTAGACTCTGAGATTTGGAGATCTGCTGTGTTCCTGAATTTTTCCTCAGTAGGGTTCTTGTCAGGTGTACCCTCTCCTTAGTATCCCTCCCCTCTTCCTATTCCTCTTCCCTTTTGTGTCTTTTATGTTTATTGTGCTGTAGGGTCCTCTGTTTAGAATTACTCACTTAGTGTGCTCACTTGGGCATTCAAGGGTTCATAATAGAGCTTATTCGCCTCCATAGTGATAGCCCTCCTTGATTGGGGTTCCCTGTTTGTCTGGGATGTTCGAGTCCCACTAAAAGTTAATATGTCTGTGATATTTCAGCTGTTTTTTGCGAGGGTCCTGCGTGTCCTTATGTTGGACTATGTCCATATTACTTATATCAATGTCTGTGATGTAATGAGTCATTTGCTTATGAAAATCAAAAAATGAATAAAATAAGATTACACATAAAAAAAAAACTATTTGATACATATGCAAATTAACCTGAGATGAGTCCTGTCCCTGACTCATCTCAGGGACAGGACTCATCTCAGGTTAATTTGCATATGTATCAAATCGTTTTTTTACACAATAAAAGCACACAGAGCTATGGGGACTGGGTATTGCTGATGTGCTAGCGGGCAGCTCGCAACCCATGTCCTCAGCTCTATACACAAAATTCCGGTGACAGGGTCCCTTTAAAAAAATAATAAATAAAATAAATAAAAATAAAACCTCTACACTTTGCTTAAAGGGGTTGTCTCATCTCAGACAATGGGGGGTGGTATCGCTAGGATATGCCCCCATTGTCTGATAGGTGTGGGTCCCACTGCTGAGATCCGCACCTATATTGAGAATGGAGTATGCGCAGCCGCCCTCCATTCATTTTCTATAGGGCTGCTGAAAATAGCAGAACTCTGGCTTGGTTATTTATGTCGGGCCCATAGAGTTAAATGGGAGCGGTGGCCCGTCATAAGCGGTGCGCTCTCATTCACTTTTATGGGGAGAGCGGTTGGTGGTGGCCGGACCAGAGTCCTCCATCCACCACTTTGCGGGGCTCCGTTTCCGATATAGGTGCGACTCCCACCACTGGGACCAACACCTATAAGACGATGAAGACATATCCTAGAAATATACCCTTATTGTCCCTTGCTGTAAAAATCTGGTTTGACAAATGGTCATATGACACAAGGTGAGCAGGTCACCACCACGGTCAGCGATTGTTTGCAGCAACGTCAAACCGTATGTTTACAGTGAGGAAGTGCAACGGAGCAGAACAGGCCTGGAAGATGAGTAGGAAGACTGTTTTGGAAAGCAGGTAAGGGAGAGTTCTATCACCTACATGCAGTACATAAAAAAAAAAAAAACGGATCTCGGATGGAAATGGCTGAAATAATTACCAGATGTGCATAACTGATGCACAGGATCTGTTTTTTAAAGGATGTTCAGAAGAACGGAAAAATAATAATGTGAACCCTTCCCTTCACAAGCCTGGCCAAGTCATACGAGAAACAATCAATATTGAAGCAGCCCAGAATGAGATGTTTGGGGGCCTCAGAAGTGAAAGGAAGAGAGTGAGAACCTGAAGGAATTAGTTAATAATGGCTGTAAAGTATTGTAATACAAAAAATGCAGCTGAGCATATCCATAGGTATCCAATGACATGAGGTAAGTTTTGGCACACACAGGGTATGTGAAGTATATTTTGGCACACACCAAGGTAGTAGACAGTAGGTCAGTAGACGCTTTTTTAACCTCTTCTGGACACATGACGTACCGTCAACCAGCGGGCGGTGATCGAAACAAGGTGCCTGCTCAAATCATTGAGAAGGCACCTTAGCTAAATGCGCAGAGAGGTCCCGTGTCAATTCAGACCTGCAGTTTGCGGCTTTTCTAAGTTGCAGCGGCGGCTGGCAGCGGTGCCATCGGGTACCCATGGGGCTGTACGGGGGTACCCGATGGCATGGAAGGCAGCACAATGCCTTCCTGAGGCATTGGCGTTGCCTTCCTGTAATGAGCCTGTGGGATCCAGCCTCCTGGATCTCACAGGCCAGAAGCTGTATGAGTAATACTCACTGTATTACTTATACAGCCAATGCATTCCAATACAAAAGCATTGGAATGCATTGTAAAGGATTAGACCCCCAAAGGTTGAAAAATAAAGTGAAAAAAAGTTGAAAAAATAAAGCCCCCCCCAAAAAAAATTAAAGGTTTCAAGTAAAAATAAACAAAAACGTAATTTTCCCCCAAAAAAGTAGACCTATTAGGTATCGCCGCGTCTGTATCGACCAGCTCTATAAAAATATCACATGACCTAACCCCTCAGATGAACACCGTAAAAAATAAACCATTTTTTGTCACCTTACATCACAAAAATTGTAATAGCAAGTCATTCACCCCAAAATAGTGTTAATCAAACCATCATCTCATCCCGCAAAAAATTAGACCCTACCTAAGATAATCATCAAAAAACTGAAAAAACTATGGCTCTCAGACTCTGGAGACACTAAAACATGATTATTTTTTTGTTTAAAAAATTAAAATCATTGTGTAAAACTTACATAAATAAAAAAAATGTATACATATTAGGTATCGCCGCGTCCGTGACAACCTGGTCTATAAAAATACCACATGATCTAACCTGTTAAATGAATGTTGTAAATAACAAAAAATAAAAACGGTACCAAAACAGCTATTTCTTGTTACCTTGCCTCACAAAAAGTGTAATATAGAACAACCAAAAATCATATGTACCCTAAAATAGTACCAACAAAACTGCCACCCTATCCCGTAGTTTCTAAAATGGGGTCACTTTTTTGGAGTTTCTACTCTAGGGGTGCATCAGGGGGGCTTCAAATGGGACATTGTGTAAAAAAAAACGGTCCAGCAAAATCTGCTTCCCAAAACCATATGGCATTCCTTTCCTTCTGCACCCTGCCGTGTGCCCGTACAGCAGTTTACGACCACATATGGGGTGTTTCTGTAAACTACAGAATCTGAGCCATAAATATTGAGTTTTGTTTGGCTGAAGTAAAGCATCTCTGGATTTCTGTTATCTCTGCCAACTAACCTGGAAAACTGGGTGAGATACACACTCGCTCCACACCTCTACTGCACACTTCTCCACAGTGACTGTGACTAACCGCACTGTGCAGCCCCGCCTGACGTCACTGTATGCTGGGATCACGCGGTACAGTTTTACTTTTACTGCCCCAGTGAAACGGAGCCCTACCAGCCCAGTAGACTACCACCAGTTCCTCGTTAGATATAAACCTAGTCCGCTAACAGGGTTATATCTAGTCAGGAACCAACCCAGGTAGCATATACAGTGCTCCAGACAAAAATATAAAAAATAACCAGGAGCCATTGGCTCCTAAACTGAAAAATGTAGGAGCCAAATTAAATTTTTAGTCGACAAATTTAAAATGCATATAATTATAATTTAAAAAAAAGGGACTTTGAGGAGAAGATGAGACGCAGGTCACAATAGTGAGCCAGCTCTACATATAGGAAAATACAGCACCACACACCTCTTACATCCAGTAACATCTCCTGTCATGTAGACCTTCTCTTTCCTCTTCTCCTTCATTTGACCCAGACCACCATGAGAAATTCTTTCAGCCGCATCTCGTCTCTGCAGAGTTTGTTACACAGACACGTTCGATTTCTCAATTTTTCCATTAACCTCCCAATCGTGGTGTCCCGACATTATCATCCTGCTGCCACTCCCAATACTGTGCCCGTTGTACTCCCCAATGCCCCAGGTACTATACTGCTGAAAAAATACTGACCCCAGTAGAAAAAATGTCCCTATAGTGTCTATAGCAATTATAAATGCCCCCAATAATAATAATAATAATAATAATAAAACCCTAGATTGTGCTACAGGTAATAATGCTTGTATAATGTCCCCTAATATGTCCCTGCAATAGAAATGCCCCTACAGTGCCTCCTCAATAGTAATTTCCCCCAACACTGCCCCACATAGTAATTTTACCCCATATCACCCCCACATAGTAATCCCCCACCTGCCCCCACCATAGTAATTTTCCCTACACGGCCCCGACATATTAACTTGTCCCTACAGTAGTAACTTCCCCCTCACTCTCTCCCTGAGGAGGTGATGATGGCGAGTACAATAAAGGAATTCAAGAGGGGCCTGGATGTATTTCTGGATTGTAATAATATTTCAGGCTATAGCTACTAGAGAGGGGTCGTTGATCTGATTGCCTGATTGGAGTCGGAAGGAATTTTTTATTCCCCTAAAGTGGGGAAAATTGGCTTCTACCTCACGCACATAGTAATTTTCTCCTATACTGCCGCCACAGTAGTAATATGCCCCACAGTTGTAATTTCCCCCCACATTGTCCTCCAGTGCCCCCCTTTCAGCCAGTAATGTCCCACTAGTGCCCACCTTCGGGCCAGTAATGTCCCCAAAGTTGGCACCAAAAAATAAAAAATCTTTTACTCACCTTTGACCTTTCAACGGCGCTCACTCGCTGCTGGTACGGGCCAGGATGGTGCGACGCAGACACGCACACGTCGGTGCTATGCGTCTTGACACAGACGGGCTACTACCACATAGGCCTCAAGCCTTCTAGACCTGAAGCTTATGACTGTGTTGGTGATCAGCGGCTGGGCAAGGAATTATGGGCTGCCTGTCACGGCTGTGTCTGTCTGGTTGTTGTGCTCCGTGACACGTTGGCCGTGCATGCTGGTTGCCATGGGCAATGTGTTGTTTTGCAGCATGTTTGTGTTTTGCTCCTTCCTCCGGGTTCCTTCTTTGTCTGGTGCTGGAGGGGTTAACTTGGTATTTGTATTGCCTGTTGCTTGTAGGCTGGTGTCAGTTATCCTCCAGCCTCTGTTGGTGCTGGAGCTATGCTCCTCTCCTGGGTGTTCCATCTGCCCAGTCCTTGAGGGCCACATAGTGGGACATCAATGTCTCCTCTTTGTCTTTTACCCTACCTTCCCTATTCTATATTTGGTGTGGTTTATGTTCTGGGTTGGTATTGGATATCTAGTTATTGTTCCATGTATGGTCTGTCTTTGGTGTGTACGGTCCTGCATTGATGTGAGACATTCCCTTGTCCGTCTGTGCCTTCAGTGAGAGGCATCCAGGATTCCCCGGAGGGGCAACAACAAGTCAGTGAGCAGCTCTGCCGGGGGCCGCCATGCACCCTGTCCGCATCAGGGTCCAGACAGTTACTGGTTTGCTGGATTCTGTGTTTGTTGTTTTGTGCTGCATCCTGTTTGGTGTTCGGGTTCCAGTACAGATGCATGGGATCCAGTTGTTGCTGCAGCAGGTAAGTGCTTGTTCTGGGCTCTTACCTGCCGATCCAGTGGCTCTTCTCTGTCTTTCCCTTCCTCGCATCTAGGCCTAGATGCTCTAGGAGGTGCCTTGCTCCCTGTCTCGGGTGTCTAGGCCTAGTTGTTATCCCCATTTCCCATCGGTGTTCGCTGTGGAGTTCCCCCACACCGTACCGTGACACTCCGGTGCCCTGCCCCAATATTCAGCTGCAGTGCAAATGTGAAGGTGCATTGGCGACCGTTATGGTCGCCATCTGGAGCGCTGATATAATGTAATACTGAGATATGGACACATGGGATGTGTTCGAGAAAAAGAACAGTGCAAGATTAAATTATATATTTAATTGCCTTAAGGGCACACTAGACACAGCACTATATGCACAGAGATTATATACAATGGTCCGATATGCAAATACAGTTGATGGTAGAAACAGAGTTAACAAATAAAATTTACCGGATATGCTATAGTTGTGGATGCCAATGCTATAGTCACACGTGAGGCAGTGACATAGCAGGATTTCCAGGTCCTTCCAAACACGATACACGGCGTGACGTCCCTTCAGAAAAGACAATTGCCAGTGCCCTATATGGGCACTTTAACCCTTAATCGGCCAAGCTCATCCCTCCTCCTGGGAGGATCCCCCTCCTTTTGGCTAGGCAGCTAGAAATCCAAAAACCCATTATGGATCATAGCGCCTCACCAGAAGGTCATAGGGAGATGGTTCTGGCATCAACGGATCCTCCTGTATCGTTGGTGCATTTGGAGACTAAACACAGCTCTGCTATTTGGTTCATACTAGGAGTTCTCCTCGGTATCTCCCCTTTCCTGTGTCCCACAAGGCACCGAAGCTCAGGAGAATGTCTGTCTCTGTCCCAGGGTCTCCAAGACGTAAATGGTATATTTGAGATGTAAAGTCAGTTCATGTTTTCTTATAAACTCCTGGTTCCATGATGTCTACAGACTTTCTTTGTTGTTGACCAGCTCAGCCACTGGGGGTGCTTTCTGTCAGTGGAGATGAGCTGCCAGCAGAGCCCCTCACTGGGGGAGGGGGGGGGGGTCTTTCTGTCACTGGAGCTGAGCTGCCAGCGTGGCTGATGGGAGTGTGAAATGTAAACACTGGGAGGCAGTAAAGCAGGGCCACATGTGGAACCTGTTTCTTCTGCCAGCCACCCCTCACCCAGAGCTAATGGGCAGGCATGGGATCATAGCTCCACAGATTCCTCACAACTACATTACGCTAACTTGATAGAGATAAATGAAACATTAATTTCTTCAGTCCCTTTTCTGTTCTTTAATATTTTTATATATTTTTTAAAGAGAAATTAATTTACTACATAGATATGAACATAGAAGTAGTATATTTTATATGGATTATTTTTATGGATTCAACTGTATGCATGTTACTTAACTAAATAATAGGTCTTGTTTTTTTATAAAAAAATAAATAAAACTCAGTACAAATGCAAAGGAAATCATATTAGTCCTTTGTTACTGTTGTCTGTTTTTAAAGATGTCCTTCAGGATTGCTATATATAGAATATAAGATGCAGGATATATGGGCGTCTTGAAGATTTAATTATATGGACTTTGAATTTCTATATAATTTTGAAAAAACAGTCCAAAAAAGGATTAAAACCCCTCCTTATGGAGTAAAAATCTCACTATAACAGGTGATAAATAAATTACTGCGATTTGATGAAAATCCTTGAAATCCAGACCATGTCTTAGGTGGGTTTTAAAGTCACTGACTATATAAGAAGGGGGTAGTTGCATTAGGAAATGAGGCCACTGAGGAAGAGGTTGTCACCTCGAAATGCGTCTGGCCGTTCTTGGATCTTGTCGGGTATATAAGCAAATGCTTTATATAAATAATAAATAAAAAAATATCGGGTCAAAAGAAAAATTATGCAAACTATATTGACCCGTGAGATGGACATAAACATCTCAAAAAGAGTTCAATCGAGAACCTAATTATTTTGTGCAATCAGTAAAACAGGGTACAAGCATCTATGCAAAAATATAAATGGTTTATTATACAATAGTTTAAAATACAATCAAAAATTAATCAATATAAAATTCAGTAATATACAATGATATGCAGTACCCAGAATTCACCACTATATGATACCAACAAAACACTACTCAACCAACACAAGAATATTATACAATACAGCTTTAAATTTGTGAGAGATATACAATCAATGGATTATGCAGAAAACTCAATCAAGAAGATGAGATACGAGCCCTTGCTCCGCCCAAAAATGATGACCAATATTCAGATAATGGTAGTATTGCAACAAAACTTATAAATTATTGGCTTGATGTCAAACTAGGGAATACAAAGATTCCCAACAGAGAGTTTCTCCAATATTGTCCCCTTTATTCAGTTATATGCATCGTAACTGAAATCAGAGAAAATACTGATGTAGCAACTAACGTTACACGTCCGCAAATGAGCGGGTATCTGGCTAAGTATCAAGCCAATTAATTTAGATCAATACTACATAAAAACTAAATATATATTACCCAAGGGTCAAATGATGTGCAGAGTCTTGGGGCAGCCAGCTCTCAAGGGTTTTTCCCGATAATCCAAATGATTCTCCAGAGATCTATAATTCAAATGTTTGTTTCTCTTTTTCCTTTTTTTCCCCCTTCCTTTTTTTTTTTTTTTTCTTTCCTGGTATCTGGTGTCTTAACCCAAAACTTATCAGATGAACACGCCCTCCGAGTTTGGAACTTTCCAATCATTGTTGGATGGGTGTGTGCATTGATAAGGAGCATGACGTCATAATACTACCCAGAATGCACTTTTGCTACTGATGTAGTATTACTTGCTTATATCTAGGTGGCACTGTTGTATAAGCAATAAGCATCATACCATTAAGGGTTAACTCATACATGCCTGATATTTTCAATACTTCACACCTCTGACATCTGGAGGCCTTGTCTCAGGGCCGAGGGACAAACTTTGATACATGAATATATACTTTGAGGAACATCTAGACCATTCTCACACTGTGGAAATCATGTTGAGATAGGAAAAACAATGAAGCCTCAGAATCTGCAGGTGCGGTGTATCGTCTAACTTTCTAAATGTATAATATATTGTTACAATAACACTAGCTTTTGAACAGCACAGTAATCTTCTCATGGACTTACTTCGGCCTACATGAAAATCCATACAAAACAGTGAATATAAATCAACATTGCTCTTAAAGGCAATGAATACCCATTATAACTAAAATAAGTAAATATAACTGTTTACACTTATGAAAAAGCACAACAATCTACAACTACCCACCTAAGACCATCACAAAGTGATCATATTTCAATTGAGACTCTATATAGGACATTGGGCCCTTTTAAGATTACTCTACATCTTAACCAGAGCAAAATCGCCACCTGATCCGGCTGACGTCACGTTACAACTGCTACTCTTCGGCAAAGACTGCAAACTTCTCCCACGTGAGACGCCAGGGTCTATGCTTTACATAGCTGGAAAGTTCGCATGATGGTAACAACAATCGACATACCGAAAGACCAGAAATATCGCAGGAGTGCGTGACACTTGCAAAGAGACACAGCCCGGAGATCAGCGAACGGAGGGAACAGGATAGAGGCTGTGCGAGGGAGACGCCAGCCTTACTATCGATACCTGGCCTCCTAAGCGATTGCTTTTACCTGCATACATCTACTTCAGATTTGCAAGTAACTTTCTAGATTGTCACATAAGTAACTTCCTTTACTGTCACACAACATCAGTGGCAATTATTATTGGGAAGCAATCTAGTATTCACAATCTCTCTTTTTTCACAGTTATATATGATTATTGTAATATATGTTATAGTAGGTTGTGCACAAATAATCACTTGATGATTTTTTTTTATATTATGATCATGCACTAAGGGACACTGCAACAGTTTTTGATACATTGTTTCAACATCAATGCACAGTTTATTTTTATGATTGCAAATAGATGAAATTTGAGATTTAATCGCAGTATTTTATAATCGCAGAATATTGTAGGGGTAATTATATTTTTATTCTTTAATACATTTTATTCAAATACATTTTCCAACTGTCAGATGGTGAGTGCCTGTTTTTAAATTTTAAAATTGCTTTATCCAATGGAATGATTAGGTGAATCATCAAAAAACTGAGCACCTTAACCATAATTTTGATTTTGGTGAGCCACGGTATACTTGTTTTATAGGCATGGAATCATAACTCCACTGATTCCTCACAGCTACAATACGCTAACTTGATAGAGACAAATGAAACATGAATTTCTTCAGTCCAGCAAACGCACTAGAAGACTTTCAGGAAAATAAAATAGAAGAACTTCAGATAAAATAATAAAAATTCAGCAGTTCAATCTAGTAAAAACAATTCAAAAAAATTACCTATGGCTGAAAAAGAGAGGCTCATTTATCAAAGACCAGCGTGTGCTACTACACTGGTCTTGATAACCCCTGCACTGCAAGAAAATACTATTAATTTATGATGAGGCATGTACTGCATCATAAATTAAGTGCAACTGCCTGCAGTCTGTGGACATTGAATGAAAACACCAGCTTGTAGGTGGCGTAGATTTCAGTAGTCATTTATGCCAGAAAAGTGGTCTGGGTGGCTAAGAAACACTATTTGCATCTAAATTGAGATTTGAAACCTTTTTACACCAGTTTCGGGGTATTTACGACCCCTAATATTTCCTTTCTGTGTCTTGATAATACAAGTAAATAAAATATATTACTGCTGCTTACACGTGCTGTACCATAAAAAAGTATATTTCTTTTTTTACCCTTTATTTAGAATCCACTCCTGGTCCTGACTACAAAAAAAATATACTACTCACAAAAGTGAGGCATATTTGGCTTTCGGGTAAAATTTATGATAAACGTAAAAAGTTAACGCTACAGTGATATTATATTATGAAAGTAGGGCATTAAAGTAGAATCATGCAATAGTGATTTTCTCATCTCAAACAATTTATTGAAACAAAAGCCAACAACAGTGGTGGATATACCCCACAAAAATGTCAATGTCTCAAAAACTTGTCATGTGGCCTTGGCATCCCACTCTTCTCAAAGGGCAGCCCTCAGGAAATTGAGGTTCTGGGCTACAGAGTTAAGAACCTCTACATGGTGACTCCCGTAGGTGACGCTGATCCCATAGGTTTTCAATGAGATTCAAGTCTGGAGAAAGTGCAGGCCACTCCATTTGAGGTACTCCAGTCTTCAGCAGCCATTACCTAATGATGTGACCTTGACGAGCTAGTGCATTGTCGTCCATGAAGATGAAATTAGGCCTGTGTTGTTCATGCGGAGGCACAATGACTGAATGAATTATGTTATTCAAGTAGTATTGTCACTGTACCAATCACAAAGTGTAGAGCGGTTCTGTATTGAATAGATACACCTGCCCACCCTGTAACACCACCACCAAAGGCTCATCTGGTGACAACAGTGGATGATGCATAGCGCTCTCCTTGATATTGTTGGAAGCCATCATTTCTGCTCAGCATGAATCTTGTTCTGTATAGATGCTTCCTGGCCCATTTAAGACAATGACGCCTACAGTCAGGTACCTTTGCAGGTTATCTAGCTCTCAGACAACGCTGATGTCAATGGTTTTGAATGGTCTGAAGTAAAACTTGGGTGCCTCTCACCTCCCTTAAAAGGTAACTGTCATGTTTTCATCAGAAAAATCAATTTTAGCATATGTTACTGCAGCAGCAATATGCATAAAGCAATCTTTCGTTTCTTCACATACCACTGTTTTCCTTGAGTTTTTCTTAGTTACAACTGTTTAAACATTTACAATATGAGGACCTTTTCAAGATGGCTCCTCTGCCAGTTCTCTGAGGCCAAAACTGCTTTACCTCACTTCCCATACACACTTTCTGTAGTCAGCAGCTCCCTGTCAGCCAATCAGATTGGATTACTGAGAGACATGCCTCCTCATTCTGAAGCCTAATGCAGGCATGCAGTATGAAGTACCGCCCTTCTGTCTTCTGTTTGCATTAAGTTGGATGACAGACAAGCCCTAGTAACGGTCTTTTAAGGGAGCAATGGAAAGGGACATAGAACATTAATGAAAGCTGTTATGATAAGGTAATTACAGATCTTTTGACGATCATTGACAGAAGTTAAGTGTTGCGTTTGTTTGTATTTGTTATATTCTCTGTTGTATCTGGCCCTGAGACAGAGACTTCTATTCGTCCAGCTGGGAGGAATATTGTTAATCAAGGTATTCTGAACAATGTCTGGAAGGACCCATTTTCCTCAGAATTTCAGAGAGAAATGCACTGTAACCAGCATGTACAACATTTGCTGCCTTCCTTCCTTAAAAAAGGACAATAATTGCCACCTGTTTTTTAAAGACTAAACTCCACACTGCTATTATTTTGAACATGCCCCTTTCAATAAGTGATTGAATTACAGAGAATCAGCAGCATGCATGTCATGAGTGTTGGATTTCTATTACTCTACTACACCTGCTAGTAAATTATTTGCCATGTAGAAATATAATTTCTACCAAATACAGTGATTTATCAGGTTAGTGATGTCTGACTGCTATTATTTTGAACACAACTGTATAAGAGACTAGCAGAAGGACCTGGCTTTGCACTGGTATATTTAATCTATTTCATTTAATGTTTGTGTGTGTGTCGTTAAGATATCGGCAGTATCCCCCATAACAGTGGCCTCTACAGCACCACCCCGCCCCTTCAACAGTGAACGCCACAGTTCGCCACCTCTTAACAGTGAGTTTCACAGCACTTTACTCCCTTGACAGTGACCTCCTCAGGGGCCCACCCCCTTAACAGTGATCTTACAGTACCCTGCTGTCTTAACGGTGACCTCCACAGCAGTTGCCCCTTTAATAGTGGCCCTACCCCCTTGACAGTGACTTCCACAATATCCGCCCCTTTAACCACCTCCGGACCGCCTAACGCGCCGATGCGTCCGGAAGGTGGTTGCTTTTCTCCTCCTGGACGCATCGGCGCGTCATCTCGCGAGACGCGAGATTTCGCCGCAGCCGGCCCGCACATGCGCATCGCGGGCCGGCATTTCATAGAGGAGTATTTCGTCAGGACCTGCCAGCCAGCGATCATTGGCTGGCAGGTTGCTGATTTTCAAAAAAGCCAATCACAGAGCCATATAGCAGATCATATTTGTAAATATGATCTGTTATATGGCTGCCTGCTCCTCTGCTGGTTCTTTTCGTCGGTTGGATCCAGCAGAGGAGCAGGCTTCACAGTGAGTACACCAACAGTACATACTTAGCCCCAGATCACCCCCCTGAACCCCTATTAACCCTTTGATCACCCCTTCTAGCCCCTGTCAATCACTAGTGAAAGGAAAAAAAGTGATCAGTGCAAACTGTCACTTTTTTTTTTCACTGGTATTGACCGTTAGGTTTTAGGTATAGTTTAGGTCCCTTGGTTAGGTAGTTAGGGATCAGTTAGCGCCCAGCCCACCGCACCGCAGTCCGTTATTCGCTGATTAGCGTATCGCTAATCAGCATTTGTACTTTTATAGTATCTGGAAGTGATCAAAACTGATCACGGTCAGATCTATAACTGTATTAGTGTCACTTTAGGTTCGCCCTCCACCCAAAACGCAGTGTTTGCCCGATCAGGCCTGATCGGTCGCCCACACGTGCGTTCGCCCACACCCGCCCCACCGCAGTGACAAAAAAAAATTTTTTTTTGATCGCTGCACATCCACTTTACACGCACTGCGGCGATAAAAAAATCACTTTTGATATTTTTTATCAACCGCAGCGGCCTCCGGTACTTCGCTAGCCTCCCCTTTGTAAGACAGGCTTGCTTTTTTTACCTGGGTAGTCTCAGGGAATACCCCTAAATTTAGTTGCCCACATGTCAAACAGGGGGTATTCCTCTGAAGAGGCCTACAGGCTTCTGACCCAGTCGGATGAGGAGTGGGAACCCTCATCTGATGAATCCAGCGGGTCAGAATACGAACCTGTAGAAAGCAGTGGCTCTCTGACCCAAAGTTCGGACGAGGAGGCTGAGGTCCCTGATAGAACCAGGCGTACCCGGCCCCGTGTTGCTAGACCGCAGGTTGCGCAGGATCCGCTTCAAGAGCATCAGAGTGGGGCTGGTGCTGCCGGATTACGTGGTGAGGCATACACCAGCAGACCAGCCCATCCTGGACCTAGTACCAGCACTGCCGTACAACCTGGTGAAGTAGCGAGCACCAGAAGGGCAGTTGAAGCTGGTACGGTGGCACGAGCAGTAGTGACCCCGTCGCAGCCACCGCAAAGACGTGCCCGTAGAGCCCCTAGAATCCCAGAGGTGCTGGCAAACCCTGATTGGCAGCCCCCAACTTCAGCCGCACCTGTAGTTCCCCCTTTCACCGCCCTGTCTGGAGTTCGGGTTGAGACAGCTCAGATCGGTTCGGCCCTGGGATTTTTTGAGCTGTTCTTGACTGCGGAGCTCTTAGACATAGTCGTGGCAGAGACAAACCGGTATGCCACACAATTTATAACCGCTAACCCGGGAAGCTTTTATGCCCAGCCTTTCCGGTGGAAACCAGTCCAAGTTTCCGAATTTAAAACTTTTCTGGGCCTCCTCCTCAACATGGGCCTGACAAAAAAACATGAATTGCGGTCATATTGGTCCACGAACCCAATTCATCACATGCCCATGTTCTCTGGTGCAATGTCCAGGACACGATTTGAGACCATCCTGCGTTTCTTGCACTTTAGTGACAACACCGCCTCCCGTCCCAGAGGCCACCCTGCTTTTGACCGGCTCCACAAAATTCGGCCCCTCATAGACCATTTCAACCAGAAATTTGCAGATTTGTATACCCCTGAGCAAAACATCTGCGTAGACGAGTCCCTAATACATTTTACCGGGCGCCTTGGCTTCAAACAATACATCCCAAGCAAGCGCGCCCGGTATGGGGTCAAATTGTATAAGCTCTGTGAAAGGGCCACAGGCTATACCCACAAATTTCGTGTCTATGAAGGAAAAGATCAGACCCTGGAGCCGGTCGGTTGCCCTGACTACCTGGGGAGCAGTGGGAAGACAGTTTGGGACTTGGTGTCACCCTTATTCGGCAAGGGGTACCATCTTTATGTGGACAATTTTTACACAAGTGTGGCCCTCTTTAGGCATTTGTTTCTAGAACGGATTGGCGCCTGTGGTACCGCGCGAACTAGTCGCGCGGGCTTCCCCCAACGGCTCGTTAGCACCCGTCTTGCAAGGGGGCAGAGGGCCGCACTGTGTAACGAAGAACTGCTCGCGGTGAAATGGAGAGACAAGCGTGACGTTTACATGCTCTCCTCCATTCACGCAGACACGACAATACAAATTGAGCGAGCAACCCGTGTCATTGAAAAGCCCCTCTCAGTCCACGACTATAACCTCCACATGGGAGGGGTCGACTTCAATGACCAGATGTTGTCTCCGTATTTAGTTTCCCGCAGAACCAGACGCTGGTATAAGAAGGTGTCTGTATATTTGATTCAATTGGCGCTGTATAATAGTTTTGTTCTCTACAGTAAGGCTGGGAGAACTGGATCCTTCCTCAAATTTCAGGAAGAGATCATTGAGAACCTCCTGTATCCAGAAGGTTCCGTGGCCCCATCCACCAGTGTAGTTAGCCGTCTACACGAGCGACATTTCCCCAATGTCGTTGCTGGTACCTCAACCCAACCGTCACCCCGAAAAAGATGTCGTGTCTGTAGCAGGAGTGGAATAAGGCGTGACACCCGGTATTTCTGTCCTGACTGTCCTGACCACCCTGCCCTATGCTTAGGGGATTGTTTCCGAAAGTACCACACACAGGTACACCTAGCATAGGGATCACATCTCACCAGGATAGGCACACAGGGCTATTAGGGCCCATTCACTCACTGCTGCTGCAAACGTCTCCTTTCACATGGGAAAAAGTGCATAACGCACTTCGCCACATCTTTGGGCGATTTGCGCTTTGCACATTGACCCATGGGGGAGGAGAGGTTTGTTCTATAAAGGTAAAAAAACAAAAAAAAAAAAAAAAAAAAAAACAGGTAAGCAAACAGGTTAATGTTTAGTTCCAAAAGTTAAAGTTACATGTTCTGTTCCAAAGTTAATAAAATTATTGCGTTGTGGCCTGGTTTTTTCTTTTTTGTCTTTTTACCTTCCAGGTGGACCAACCGATCTACTAGCTGCAGCACCGATGTGCATTCTGACAGAAGCATTGCGCTGCTGTCAGATTACACGCAAGTCGGTGTATGCGGCGCTGCAAGACGGGATTTTCTCCTCTGCAGTGACAGATACGTTTGCCGAAGCATACGAGCTGAGGAGGAGGCGGCGTTCCTATGCTTTGGCAAGCATTTTGTATATATATATAAAAAAAAAATCCCGGCAATGATTTATTCATCCACATCGATTGATGCGAATGGAGAAATCTGGTTTGCCAGGGCATACGAGCTAAGTGGGTATGGATGTAGGGCGGAGCTCCTATGTCCTGGCAGACGCCTTTCCCCTCCATTTTTTTTTTTTGGCAGAGATTTTTTCATCCACATTGATCGATGCGAATGAAGAAATCTGTGCCGTTCATTTTTTTCTTTCAGCCCAGAAGCTGAACGGAAAAAAAAATCTCATTACCTGTATGCTCAATATAAGGAGAATAGCAGAAACTCCTAATGCTGGCCATACATGTAATGATTGCGGAGACCCTCAAATGGCATGGCAGTACAAACACCCCACAACTGACCCCATTTTGGAAAGAAGACACCCCAAGGTATTTACTGAGGGGCATATTGAGTCCATGAAAGATTGAAATTTTTGTCCTAAGTTAGCGGAAAGTGAGACTTTGTGAGAAAAAACAAAAACAAAAATCAATTTCCGCTAACTTATGCAAAAAAAAAAAAATTCTATGAACTTGCCAGGCCCCTCATTGGATACCTTGGGGTGTCTTCTTTCCAAAGTGGGGTCACATGTGGGGTATTTATACTGCCCTGGCTTTTTAGGGGCCCTAAAGCGTGAGAAGAAGTCTGGGATCCAAATGTCTAAAAATGCCCTCCTAAAAGGAATTTGGGCCCCTTTGCGCATCTAGGCTGCAAAAAAGTGTCACACATCTGGTATCGCCGTACTCAGGAGAAGTTGGGGAATGTGTTTTGGGGTGTCATTTTACATATACCCATGCTGGGTGAGAAAAATATCTTGGTCAAATGCCAACTTTGTATAAAAAAATGGGAAAAGTTGTCGTTTGCCAAGATATTTTTCTCACCCAGCATGGGTATATGTAAAATGACACCCCAAAACACATTCCCCAACTTCTCCTGAGTACGGCGATACCAGATGTGTCACACTTTTTTGCTGCCAAGGTGGGCAAAGGGGCACATATTCCAAAGTGCACCTTTCGGATTTTGCAGGGCATTTTTTACACATTTTGATTGCAAGGTACTTCTCACACATTTGGGCCCCTAAATTGCCAGGGCAGTATAACTACGCCACAAGTGACCCCATTTTGGAAAGAAGACACCCCAAGGTATTCCGTGAGGGGCACGGCGAGTTCCTAGAATTTTTTATTTTTTGTCGCAAGTTAGTGGAATATGAGACTTTGTAAGGAAAAAAGAGAAAAAAAAAAAAATCATCATTTTCCGCTAACTTGTGACAAAAAATAAAAAATTCTAGGAACTCGCCGTGCCCCTCACGGAATACCTTGGGGTGTCTTCTTTCCAAAATGGGGTCACTTGTGGCGTAGTTATACTGCCCTGGCAATTTAGGGGCCCAAATGTGTGAGAAGTACCTTGCAATCAAAATGTGTAAAAAATGCCCTGCAAAATCCGAAAGGTGCACTTTGGAATATGTGCCCCTTTGCCCACCTTGGCAGCAAAAAAGTGTGACACATCTGGTATCGCCGTACTCAGGAGAAGTTGGGGAATGTGTTTTGGGGTGTCATTTTACATATACCCATGCTGGGTGAGAAAAATATCTTGGTCAAATGCCAACTTTGTATAAAAAAATGGGAAAAGTTGTCTTTTGCCAAGATATTTCTCTCACCCAGCATGGGTATATGTAAAATGACACCCCAAAACACATTCCCCAACTTCTCCTGAGTACGGCGATACCACATGTGTGACACTTTTTTGCTGCCAAGGTGGGCAAAGGGGCGCATATTCCAAAGTGCACCTTTCGGATTTCACCGGTCATTTTTTACACATTTTGATTGCAAAGTTCTTCTCACACATTTGGGCCCCTAAATTGCCAGGGCAGTATAACTACACCACAAGTGACCCCATTTTGGAAAGAAGACACCCCAAGGTATTCTGTGAGGGGCATGGCGAGTTCCTAGAATTTTTTATTTTTTGTCGCAAGTTAGTGGAAAATGAGACTTTGTAAGAAAAAAAAAAGAAAAAAAAATCATCATCATTTTCCGCTAACTTGTGACAAAAAATAAAAAGTTCTATGAACTCACTATGCCCATCAGCGAATACCTTAGGGTGTCTACTTTCCGAAATGGGGTCATTTGTGGGGGTTTTCTACTGTTTGGGCATTGTAGAACCTCAGGAAACATGACAGGTGCTCAGAAAGTCAGAGCTGTTTCAAAAAGCGGAAATTCACATTTTTGTACCATAGTTTGTAAATGCTATAACTTTTACCCAAACCATTTTTTTTTTTGCCCAAACATTTTTTTTTTATCAAAGACATGTAGAACTATAAATTTAGCGAAAAATTTATATATGGATGTCGTTGTTTTTGCAAAATTTCACAGCTGAAAGTGAAAAATGTCATTTTTTTGCAAAAAAATCGTTATATTTTGATTAATAACAAAAAAAGTAAAAATGTCAGCAGCAATAAAATACCACCAAATGAAAGCTCCATTAGTGAGAAGAAAAGGAGGTAAAATTCATTTGGGTGGTAAGTTGCATGACCGAGCGATAAACGGTGAAAGGAGTGTAGTGCCGAAGTGTAAAAAGTGGCCTGGTCATGAAGGGGGTTTCACCTAGCGGGGCTGAAGTGGTTAATAGTGACCTACACAGCGCCATGCCCCTTTAATGCTAGGACTACATGACGCACAACATTTTGTCTCAACAATTTTATAATGATGGGCTATGATGTCGCTCTGCGACATGTGACATACTGCGGATGTAGCAGCGTAGTTGTGCCTTACGTGCAGGGCCGCCATCAGGGGGGTACAGCCGATACCCCAGTAAGGGGCCCAGACCCTGTGGGGGGCCCGGCCAGTTCCAATGTAAAAAAAATTTTTTAATTTTTTTTAAAAAAAATTGAACTTTATTGCATCGCTAGAGGGGGGCAATTGATCATTCCTTGCTAGTGATGTCCAGTTCATGAACGAATCATTCATTTGAATCGATTCAGTTCACTGAACCGATCCGTGTGAAGCCGCTCAGACTTAGTCTGTGAGTCACACAGCACACAATAGCAGAGCCGCTGGCAGCAGGGAGGGACTCGGGAGGAGTGTAATCTTATCCTAGAGTGGAAGCTGCTTCTGCCAGCCCCTCCCCTCCCCGCCCACCAACCAACCAACCAACCAGAGCGGAGGCAAGGCAAGCACTAACAGCTCTGAGTCACACACTGTACAGGGAGTCTTGACGAATTATGTAGTTTTGACATAATTAGCTATCAGACACTAGCGATCCGCTAGTGTCTGCTCTACCAAACAATGCTATTATAATAGCTTTTTGTGCATCCGTTTCCATACAAAAGAACATTTATTGATATGCTAATGAGCCTCTAGGTGCTATGGGGGCGTCTTTTCAGCAATCAGCACCTAGAGGCTCAGTCTACCTTCACAAAATGCCTCCCAGCGCGTCCCTCCAGCCCGCCCATCTCCTCTGGAATGTGATCCTACCTCTGTCTTCGGTGCATCTGTCTTCGGCGCAGGCGCAGTGAATGTCTGACCACTGCCTGCACAGACATCTTGGTCATCGGCGCAGGCGCAGTGGAGATGTCTGTGCAGGGAGCGGTCAGACATTCACTGCGCCTGCGCCGATGACCGAGATGTCTGTGCAGGCAGCGGTCAGACATTTACTGCGCCGAAGACAGACGCGCACGGCGCAGGCGCGAGAATTTGACCGCTGACTCAGAGGTAGGATCGCATTCCAGAGGAGATGGGCGTGCTGGAGAGACGCGCTGGGCGGCATTTTGTGAAGGTAGACCGAGCCTCTAGGTGCTGAAAAGACGCCCCCATAGCACCTAGAGGCTCATTAGCATATCAATAAAAGTTCGTTTTTTATGGAAACGGCTGCACAAAAAGCTATTATATTAGGATTGTTTGGTAGAGCAGACACTAGCGGATCGCTAGTGTCTAACAGCTAAATTTGTCAAAACGAAGTGGTAGAAACCCTTTAAAAGAATCTAAAGATCCGATTAGTTAGAGACTCATTCGATTCTTTGAGTTAAAAGAGCTGTGAGTCAGACTCTAGAACAGTTTACACTGAGGCTGATGACCAGGCTGCAGCAGTGATAAGAGAAGGGACAGGAGCAGAGAGATAAGAGAAGTGACAGATGACTGAAGACCACGTGATCTGTTGCTCAGAAGCCATGAGATTGTAAGGCTACTTTCAAACTAGCGGCAGGACGGATCCGACAGGCTGTTCACCCTGTCAGATCCGTCCTGCCGTTATTTCGCCGGACCACCGCTCCGTCCCCATTGACTATAATGGGGACGGGGGTGGAGCTCCAGCCCAGCACGGCAGTACATGGCGAAAGGCCGCCGGACTATGTCCAACTTGTTGTGTGGTCTTTGCTCAGGGGTAAAATGCAAAGCTGTTTTCTGGATTATCCTCCATCATTGTTATTAACCCCCCCCCCCCTTGCCAGCCCACCCAGCCCTATTTAGCTTTGTGTTCAGCTTTGAAAAAAATGTTTAGGCCATGAAGGCGTTAATTAAGTGTTGAAGGGGGTGGGGGGTGAGATTGTGCATATTGTGTTTGGGATCCATTTAACAAGTTTGACCAGTTGGGTTTGAGAGTGGTTGAGTGTCATCCACAGATTCCCCCATAACTGTGCGTCATCCACAGATTCCCCCATAACTGTGCGTCATCCACAGATTCCCCCATAACTGTGCGTCATCCACAGATTCCCCCATAACTGTGCGTCATCCACAGATTCCCCCATAACTGTGCGTCATCCACAGATTCCCCCATAACTGTGCGTCATCCACAGATTCCCCCTATAAGAGTAAGTCCTCCGCAGATTCCCCCCATAACAGTACGTCATCCACAGATCCCCTGTCACGGCTGGTGGAGGGGGAAACCCCCAGCCGTGCGGTGCCAGGAGATGGTAGGGTTACCCCTTGGCCAGGACCACAGAGTTAGGGAACAGGTCACCTCCTATTGCGTCCCTAACGCTGACCCTGTCTCCTATCTGTATGAGCCGACCTTGGTGGTAGGAGGACTCATACGCTGGAACCTTAAAGTCCCTACAAGCCCTCAAGTCGGCCCTGTACTAGGGGGCAGAGTGAGACGACCTGCTCCTCCTAGGCACGGGGAAGCAGGAGTCTCAACGGCCAAGCAACACAGGGGAATACAATAACAGAACTTATGGCAGTGACAGGCAAATGGGACCAACACATCACTCACCTGTCACAGACAACAAACCCTGGATCCCATGTGCAGGTGCTGCGGTTCAGACACCAACAAACACAGCACACACCAGACATCCCACAGGAACCCAGGACCACAAGCTGCACTAACATAAAACCCCACACACACCTAAATAACACCGTGAAACATACAAATTCCCAACAGAGGTTTTATGACCAGAAGGATGGTCCCCACTGGTAGATGGTGGAAACAGGAGGCTGCTCCAGCCAGCATGGCTGAGAGCAACCTACTGAAGCCTGCAAGACTCAGGCTATATAGGCCAAAAGGCCAAAACCCTGCCACCACATGCATACAACAAGACGTTGCCGCGGACAACCACAGGTGAAGGGAGGTGTCTACGTACATACAACACATAACCTCGTGCACCACAAAACGACAAAGGGAGTGCACATAAAACACGTTGCCAAGGGCAACCGCACGCATGCCTATTGTCCGCGGCAACCGCACCTGAGGCAAACAACTAAGTGCTCCCAGCTGCGGTTGACAACGGCAAACCGCGGGCAACAGCATGCGGCTCCCAAGGAGTCACGACCATGGCCAAGGGTCGTGACATCCCCCCATAACACTGTAACAGTAAACCTTGTGCTTTTTTTTTTTTTTTTATGTGCCAGGAGAAGATTGCTAGGGCAGATTAGAACAGGTAGTGTAGTTGGTGTTAGTGTAGGGTCCTGCTTAAAAGAGTCTACCTTGTCGTGGTAGCAGGCTTCATATTATTTGGTCAAAAATGAATTCCTTACTGAAATCACTGATTATCACTTTTTACTGTCTTTGTAGTTGTAAAAAAATTATGAAATTGGGGGTAGGTCCTTGGGGGTGGAGGGGAGGTGGAGTCAGGACGGATTCTAAAGGGGCGGGGTAGGAGGGGGGGCCCAGGCCTTGAGCTGTGTAAGGGGCCCCAAAATTTCTGATGGCAGCCCTGCCTACGTGTCCTGTGACTTATTGTCATCCTGTAGCCCTAGCCTAAAGCTGACATACAGCAGTGAAGAAAAATGTCTGGGTTGTTATGAAAACCTGGAGTAAAACGGTGTGTATGTGGAGACTAAGGGCCTGCAAGCTTCTATATAAGGTACATGTGACCGTGTGTATGGCAGTTGGGATTTGAAGAGAGAGAGCTGCAGGCTTGTATTGGCTAATACGGTTCATTTTTTTGGGAATATCTCAGGAACGGTACATCCTAGAGAGCTGAGACGTGGTCTAAACCCTTCCCTGACACCTGATGTACCTGATGTAATTTGGTGAAGATTGGTTCAGTTGTTTGGTCACGCATAAAGAACAGAGAGACGTCAGGATAGACAGAAACTCACTCATTTTTATATATATATATACTAGTGTATATATATATACTGTGTCGTAAAAAGATATCAACAGTATCCCCCATAACGGTGACCTCTACAGTACCTGCCCCTTTAACAATGACCTCCACAGTGCCCGCCCCTTTAACAATGACCACCCCTTTAACAGTGACCTTCATAATGACCGCCTCTTTAACAGTGATATCAACAGTGCCCGCCCCTTTAACAGAGACATCTACAGTGCCTGTCCCTTTAATAGTGTCTGCCCCTTTAACAGTGACCTCCACAGTGCCCGCCCATTTAACAGTAACCTCCACAGTGCCTGCCCATTTAAGTGACCGGCCCTTTAAGCAGTAAAGAAAAATGGCTGGGTTGTTATGCAAACCTGGAGTAAATCTGTGTTTATGGCAGTTGGGATTGGAAGAGAGAGACTTGCAGGCTTCTATTGGCTAATGTGGATAATTTTAGGGGAATATCTCAGGAACGATATGTCCTAGAGAGCTGAGACAGCTTCTAAAACCTTCCCGGACACCTAATGTACCTGTGTGCCAAATTTGGTTAAGATCAGTCCAGTTGTTTGGTCTCGCATAAAGAATGTCCAGAGAGACAGACAGAAACTCTTTTTTATATATATAGCAGAAGGACCCGGCTTCGGACTGATATAGCTCATCTATTTCATTTTATGCTTCCGTGTTTCGTAAAAAGATATCAAGTTTCCCCCATAACAGTGACCTCTACAGTACCCGCCCCTTTAACAATGACCTCCACAGTGCCTGCCCCTTTAACATTGACCACCCCTTTAATACTGACCTTCATTTTGGCTGCCCCTTTAACAGTGGCCTCCACCGTGCCCGCCTTTTTAACATTGACCTCCACAGTGCCCGCCTTTTTAACATTGACCTCCACAGTGCCCGCCCCTTTAACAGTGAACGCCACAGCACCCGTCCGTTTAATAGTGGCTCATTCCCCAAGGCATGTAGCAGTGTAGTTGTGCCGTCATATGACTGAATATTTAAGGACCTGCAAACTTTTAAATCCTGTGATCAGCTGTTATGGCAACCCGGAGTATGACCTCCGAGCTTCTATTGACTAATCAGGGACATGTGACCGTGTAAATGGCAGTTTGGATTTAACTGAAGGGCTTGCTGGCTTCTATTAGCTAATCCAGGTGATTTTTGGGGAATATCTCAAGAACGATAAGTCCTAGAGAGCTGAGACCCGGTCTAAAACCTTCCTGGATACCTGATGTACCTGCGTGCCAAATTTGGTGAAGATCGGTCCAGTTGTTTGGTCGCGCATAAACGTCTAGACAGACAGACAGACAAACTTTATACAGGTCCTTCTAAAAAAATTAGCATATTGTGATAAAGTTCATTATTTTCTGTAATTTCAGTTGTGTGAGTCATTACACGCAACTGAAGTAGTTCAAGCCTTTCATTGTTTTAATATTGATGATTTTGGCATACAGCTCATGAAAACCCTAAATTCCTATCTAAAAAAATTAGCATATTTCATCCGACCAATAAAAGAAAAGTCTTTTTAATACAAAAAAAGTCAACCTTCAAATAATTATGTTCAGTTATGCACTCAATACTTGGTCGGGAATCCTTTTGCAGAAATGACTGCTTCAATGCGGCGTGGCATGGAGGCAATCAGCCTGTGGCACTGCTGAGGTGTTATGGAGGCCCAGGATGCTTCGATAGCGGCCTTAAGCTCATCCAGAGTGTTGGGTCTTGCGTCTCTCAACTTTCTCTTCCCAATATCCCACAGATTCTCTATGGGGTTCAGGTCAGGAGAGTTGGCAGGCCAATTGAGCACAGTAATACCATGGTCAGTAAACCATTTACCAGTGGTTTTGGCACTGTGAGCAGGTGCCAGGTCGTGCTGAAAAATTAAATCTTCATCTCCATAAAGCTTTTCAGCAGATGGAAGCATGAAGTGCTCCAAAATCTCCTGATGGCTAGCTGCATTGACCCTGCCCTTGATAAAACACAGTGGACCAACACCAGCAGCTGACATGGCACCCCAGACCATCACTGACTGTGGGTACTTGACACTGGACTTCAGGCATTTTGGCATTTCCCTCTCCCCAGTCTTCCTCCAGACTCTGGCACCTTGATTTCCGAATGACATGCAAAATTTGCTTTCATCCGAAAAAAGTACTTTGGACCACTGAGCAACAGTCCAGTGCTGCTTCTCTGTAGCCCAGGTCAGGCGCTTCTGCCGCTGTTTCTGGTTCAAAAGTGGCTTGACCTGGGGAATGCTGCACCTGTAGCCCATTTCCTGCACACGCCTGTACACGGTGGCTCTGGATGTTTCTACTCCAGACTCGGTCCACTGCTTCCGCAGGTCCCCCAAGGTCTGGAATCGGTCCTTCTCCACAATCTTCCTCAGGGTCCGGTCACCTCTTCTCGTTGTGCAGCGTTTTCTGCCACACTTTTTCCTTCCCACAGACTTCCCACTGAGGTGCCTTGATACAGCACTCTGGGAACAGCCTATTCGTTCAGAAATTTCTTTCTGTGTCTTACCCTCTTGCTTGAGGGTGTCAATGATGGCCTTCTGGACAGCAATCAGGTCGGCAGTCTTACCCATGATTGCGGTTTTGAGTAATGAACCAGGCTGGGAGTTTTTAAAAGCCTCAGGAATCTTTTGCAGGTGTTTAGAGTTAATTAGATGATTCAGATGATTAGGTTAATAGCTCGTTTTAGAGAACCTTTTCATGATATGCTAATTTTTTGAGATAGGAATTTTGGGTTTTCATGAGCTGTATGCCAAAATCATCAATATTAAAACAATAAAAGGCTTGAACTACTTCAGTTGTGTGTAATGAATCTAAAATATATGAAAGTCTAATGTTTATCAGTGCATTACAGAAAATAATGAACTTTATCACAATATGCAAATTATTTTTAGAAGGACCTGTGTGTATATATATAAGAGATAGCACAGGGCTGTGGAATCGGAGTTGTGGAGTCAGGGCTATTTTTGGCTGGAGTCAGAAAAAAGGTACTGACATCCGTGTGCATTCCGTATTTTACGGAACAGCTGGCCCCTAATAGAACAGTACTATCCTTGTCTGTAATGTGGAAAATAATAGGACATCTTCTATTTTTTTGCTGAACGGAAATACAGACATACGGACGGAATGCACACAGAGTAACTCCCGTTTTTTTTGGTGACCCATTGAAATGAATGGTTCCGTATACGGTCCGCAAACGGAACGGATACTACAATACGGAATGAAAATACGTTTGTGTGCATGAGGCCTAATATTGCATAATTAATTTAACTATCTTAGGAACAGTGCAGAACATAATACTGTTGCCCTCACTGCACTGCAGTATTCAACTGCATCACAATCCTGAGAATACAGTTGAACTCAGGAGGGCACCTGCCGCCGCTGGCCATGTATCTGATGCTCCTAGCTGAGAGCATCAGATTGTTATGTACCTGACTGGCAGCCATGAGGAGGGTACATGTGGTCCCCTGGGCATCAGCCCACTGGGAAATTTCTCTGTAGGGTCAATGGCCAGTCCACCCCTGACTATGTGTAAGGGTCTTTTTACAGGGGCAGGTTTCCTGCCCATAGGTTAACTGGCGCTGAAATCTAAGGAGAGATGAGAGCAAAGGAGATGTGTTCAACTTAAAAGAAAAGGGTGCGCCCCAAAAGACAAGGGCTACTGACCAAATCAGGTTGTGCTGCGGGCACCACAGCTACATGAAGAAGAATTCTTGTTGCTGCATGCTGCCTCTCCGTTGCTGAAGCCCACCAGAGCTTGTCAAAGAAGAACTTTCAGTAAGGGTCCATTCCTATGTCCGCAAAATGGGTTCGCATCCGCTTCGCAATTTTGGAGATGATAGGGATGAGCAACCCTGGGCCCTAGTAAAGTAAATTCACTGTATTATTTCCCCTTATAACATGGTTATAAGGAAAAATAATAGCATTCTTAATATAGAATACTTACTAAAATGTCGATTTGAGGGGATAAAAATAAATAAAATAAAGTAAATAACTCGCCTTCTATCTTCATTCAGCAGGACTTGTGCTGACGTCTCCGCGCTCACCACATGGTGAGCACGATTACATCATCAAAGGTCTTTTTTTTTTACAGGCCCTGAAAGAAGAAGAAAAAAGACTATGCCGGCTGCGCGAACAAGTGGATGAGGTGAGTTCATTTTTATTTTATTTTTTTAACCCCTCAATCGACATTTTTGTAAGCATTCTGTATTAAGAATGCTATTATTTTCCCTTATAACCATGTTATAAGGAAAAATAATAAAACCTAACCCAAACGGGTTCGTGTCTAAGTGCCACATTCAGTTTTTTATCACTCGAGTGCTCAACGCATTGCACCCGCGCAACAACGCAATCACAGTCAAAACTGACTGAAACTGCATGCGCACTCACATGGGTTTCCCGCAATGCACACTCAACGCATCCGGAGAAAATCTGGGATGCCTGTGTGAAAGAGGCCTTAGTGTAAGTGTAGCGCTGACTATACAGTGCATTGCAATAAATGACTATTGCAATCCACTGTATAGTGATCAGCCCCACTGGATCTTCAAGATCCAGATGGGTCTTGACAAAAAAAAATATATATACACATATTTCGTATCGCCACGTCTGTAATGACCTGATCTATCAAAGTATCATATTACTAACCCCTCGCAGTGAACGCCGTAAAAAATAATATAGAAAAAAAAATGACAGAATTTCTGTTTTTGTCACCTAGTGTAAAAAAATTAAATAAAATAACAAGTGATCAAAAGAAATATGTACCCCAAAATGAAACCCATATAAGCTACAGCTCATCCCACAAAAAAACAAGCCCCCATACAGCTACATTGGTGGAAAAAAAAAATGTTTTTGCCTTGGCGATGCAAAATATCATTTATTTTTAACACAAAAGGGATTTTATGCTGAACAAGTAGTAAAACATTGAAGAACCTATATAACATTTTATATCGCCATAACCATATCAACCCATAGAATAAAATAATCATACAATATTTACCACAAGAGGAATCCCATAAAAAATAAAAAACACTGACATAATTACCATTTTTGCCCACTTTACCGCCACAAAAAATGGTATAAAAAGTGATCAAAAAGACATATGTAAACAAAAAGGATACCAATAAAAACTACAGCCCGTCCTGCAAAAAACAAGCCCCAAACTAATTTCAGCAAATTAGATGTTAGAAAATCCAGATGCCGCTCCTTCCCTTCTGAGTGCTGCCGTGTCCCCAAACAGCGGTTTATGAATAAATATAGGGCGTTCCCGTATTCTGGAAAAAATGCATAACAAATTGTGGGGTGCATTTTCTCCTGTTACCCGTTGTGAAAATAAAAAATTTGGGGCTAAAGCAACTTTATTAATCACAAATAACACCAAGTTGGCTGGCTCACGGTGCATCAACAGATAACAAGATAACAATTGCACCAATATGTAGTATTTTCATCAACTTTTACTGACATACAAAGAATAACACTTTATACTCATTATACACATTAATTATTGAACTGTCCCTTTTACAGGCGGAGCTCACGCAAACATTATTCAAAAATTGTTTAAAAAACTGCCGTTGTATTATATTCCGTTCTTTCTGGGCATGTGATCTATCATATCAGATGATGAATCTTTAGTGACTTTCTAATTTCCTCTCTTCACTTGTATTGTACTTGGTGTACTCTTTATTAAATGGTTATATTGTGTCCAATCATAGTGTTGGTATTTGTTGTACGTCTTATTGGATTGTTAGGTACTGTCCAGTTAAGGTGTTAGTTGTAGCTAGC
Organism: Bufo gargarizans; assembly: GCF_014858855.1. NCBI lineage: Eukaryota > Metazoa > Chordata > Amphibia > Anura > Bufonidae > Bufo > Bufo gargarizans. Next base: position 268,774,993 of record NC_058083.1, read on the forward strand.
GATATGTGCATGTATACACACTTACCGGTAGTTGTTACACTGTACTTCAAGTGTCCAATTTCATTATTACACACTACCGCGTGTTACTTACAGTCACTATTGGTGTGTGTGTCCTTTTATTCAGTCGCAGCTGATTTCGCTGCTAGCGTTGATGCCGCCTCTGCATGTTACTCACGCGGTCTCTGCCGGTGTGTACCTCCGCTCTGTTGCCTGCCTCGTGTACTGTCTGCTCGGCTTCTCCTCAGACCGCACTTCTCACGCGTGCGCAGCAAGACTGTCGGGATGCCAACTTCTTGGAGCTGTAATCTTTGTCAGTCACTGTGGATCGATATTCACACTACCCTTTAATAAACCAGACGCGTTTCGAAACAATAAAGTTTCTTCCTCAGTGGTTTAGCAAACAATGATTAACCTTTGGGACATGACGTTCACTTATATATAGGTCTAATTCAGGTGTAATTCAATTCGTGGACATGTCCTAAATGAACGTCATTAGACCTATAAATAAATGAACGTCATGTCCCAAAGGTTAATTTAGGAAATAGCAAATTTTTTTTATGCATAAAAGTAAAATGTATCAACTAAAATTCCCCACTAACCTAAAGTATGATGTGTCACGAGAAAACCATCTCAGAATGGCTTGGATAAGTAAAAGTGTTCCAAAGTTATTGTCACATAAACTGACAGATGTCAGATTAGAAAAATGGGGCTTCGGCATTTGGTCCAAACTAGCTGTCGCTTAGAAGGGGTTAAAGGGGTTGTGTCACTTCAGCAAATAGCATTTATCATGTAGAGAAAGTTAATACAAGGCACTTACTAATGTATTGTGATTGTCCATATTGCTTCCTTTGCTGGCTTGATTCATTTTTCCATCACATTTTACACTGCTCATTTCCAGGGTTACAACCACCCTGTAAACCAGCAGCGGTGGCTGTGCTTGACCACTATTGGAAAAAGTGCTGGCCTCTCTGGTGGCCGGGACCATGGGAGCTCACATGGACTAGTGCTTTTTTCTATATAGTACAAGCACAGCCACAACTGCTGGATTGCAGGGTGGTCGTAACCATGGAAACGAGACGTGTGTAAGGTGATGGAAAAATGAATTCAGCCAGCAAAGAAAGCAATATGGACAATCACAATACATTAGTAATTGCTTTGTATTAACTTTCTCCACATGATAAATGATATTTGCTTAAGTGACACCACCCCTTTAATTGGCGCTGACAGTAGGGCTGGGCGAAATGGCCTAAAATCTATATCGCAATAGAATTTGAAGCATGTGCAATATATCGTGATAGATTATTTTCTTCTGTATGTATACAAATTACATGGCCATCATCATCATGTCCCCCAGCCAGCACCAGCAGCCCCATGCCATTGCCATCATCATCCATGTCCCCCAGCCAGCACCAGCAGCCCCATGCCATTGCCATCATCCATGTCCCCCAGCCAGCAGCCCCATGCCATTGCCATCATCATTATGCGCCATCAGCCCCATGCCATTGCCACCATCATCATGTCCCACAGCCAGCGCCATCAGACCCATGCCATAGCCACCCCCCCCTCCCCCGGTAGATTCGGGCCCTTGCTACTTACCTTTCCTGCACTGCTGGCTGATGGAGTCCGCAGGAGACGGGCCGCGTCTTCTTCCCAGCATGCACTGGGAAGGACTTGACGTCACACACATCGTCAGTCAGCACGCTGACTATGTGTGAACGTAAGGCCCTGCAGCGCGGTGCAGTCGGGAGGCCACGGAGTGGTGAGAAGCTTCTTTAATTCACTACCGCTCCGTGGTCATCTATCGCGATATAACTAAAATCTATATCGTTGGCCAAATTGATTACGATAATATCATATATCGTTTATATCGCCCACCCCTAGCTGACGGCCAATGATTTTACATCCAATAGTCAGGAATGGACACTGGTAGAAAGGGGCCTAATTGCGAATGTCATCTAACCCATAGATCCTTGATAAGGTTTTACTCACTAAACAGGAACAAAATGGCCATTAGTGGGTTTACAAATGATGGCTTCAGGTAAATATGTTTTCATATAGCTGACTGACCTGTCATTTATTTCATTATTCACTATGCATTTTTATTACAGACAGTAGATCCTGAATATGGATGGGGCAGCACGGTGGCTCAGTGGTTGGCGCTGGGGCCCTAGGTTTGAATCCGACCAAGGGCAACATCTGCATGGAGTTTGTATATTCTCCCCGTGTTTGCGTGGATTTCCTCCCACACTCCAAAGACATACTGATAGGGACCTTAGATTGTGAGCCCCATTGGGTACAGTTGGAGGCTAAAGTCTGTAAAGCTCTGCGGAATATAGTAGCGCTATATAGGTGCATAAAATAAATAAGTATATAAATTCTGTTAACAGGACGTAATTCAATAAATAAAAGGACCTTCCTTGTCTTCACAGGTAAGATATGTCTGAACAAAATGTTAATACCACTAAGATATTTCATAAACAACTATCCAACTCCGACTACAGGTGGGAGTATGAGTATTATGAATATACACCAGTTTCCTTTGAAGGACTGAAGGCTCACAAGTGTAAGTATTGGCTTTTACCTTTTGTGAATGCTGTAAAATAGTAACAAAGCAAGTATCTGTTTCTTTCTTGTACTTGTCAAACAGCCAAATGTTTTTTTTTATTATGGAGATTGCCCTATGAAATATTTCTATATCCTATAATATGTCATATAGCTAGGGTACGCTATACATTTAGTTCAGTGGGGGTTCGACATCATTATTTCCAATGGTGGAAAATCCATTTAATAAGCCATTATGATGTCTAATAAAATGTAACATGCTTTAGTTTAGGCCTCTTTCACACTACAGTATGTTGAATTCAGTGTTTTGCGTTCCGTTTTTCACGGATCCGTTGTTCCGTTTTTTGCTTCCGTTGTGGTTCCGTTTCCGTTCCGTTGTTCCGTTCCGTTTTTCCGTATGGCAAATACAGTATACAGTAATTTCATATAAAAAATTGGGCTGGGCATAACATTTTCAATAGATGGTTCCGCAAAAAACGGAACGGAAACGGAAGACATACGGATGCATTTCCGTATGTGTTCCGTTTTTTTTGCGGACCCATTGACTTGAATGGAGCCACGGACTGTGATTTGCGGCCAAATATAGGACATGTTCTATCTTTTCAACGGAACGGAAAAACGGAAATACGGAAACGGAATGCATACGGAACACATTCCGTTTTTTTGCGGAACCATTGAAATGAATGGTTCCGTATACGGACCGTATACGGAACGCAAAAAACGGACCGTATACGGAACGCAAAAAACTGTAGTGTGAAAGAGGCCTTAGTGCAGGGAATAGGTTGATAGGCCCATTTGATGCGTGTTGCATTGGTCTGCCCGTCTTCGCCAACGCCTAAGGCCTAGTTCACATGATCGTTTTTTTGTGAGTGTACAGGCTGTTTTTTTGTGTTCTGTATACCGTCCGTATATGAAAACCATTAATTTCAATGGTTCCGCATTAAAAACTGAATGTGTTCAGTAAGCATTCTGTTTCCGTATTTCCATTTTTCCGTTGCGTTGAAAGATAGATGTCCTATTATTGCCCGCAAATCACGTTCCGTGGCTCCATTCAAGTCAATAGGTCTGCAAAAAAAACAGAACACATACGGAAATGCATCCGTATTTCTTCCGTATCCGTTCCGTTTTTGCGGAACCATCTATTGAAAATGTTATGCCCAGCCCATTTTTTTTCTATGTAATTACTGTATACTGTATATGGCATATGGAAAAACGGAAAGGAAACGGAAACACAAAGGAAAAAAACAGAACAACGGATCTGTGAAAAACGGACCGCCAAAAACTATAAAAGCCATACGTTTGTGTGAACTAGGCCTAAAGCTGTATGTTGGCTGAATCTGCCAATTCCAGCAGGATAGGTCCATGTTCCAATGGCCTCCTGACTATCACATAAACATGCATGTGTATATGGGGGGAGGATAAAGAGAGAGAATTGTTGGCTGGAGAAGCAACTTTAGAGTTGAGGTTGTGGGGCATTGTAACCCAGCACTTCTAACATTAGGATTTTTATTAATTTTCAAAATATGTTTAAAAGAAAAGCAAGGTTTGACTGACAGCTTTAGTATCAAAACAGGAGATCACTACAGCTGCAATTAAGAGAGGAGAGGGGTTGTGAGCAGCTCATTTTTGATTAGGCGCCTGGCACACAAAACTAACATGAAGCCAACCACAACACCTCTAGGTATCAGAAACCTATAACATGTTATAAACCTTTGGCCCACAAAATAGAAATGGATCCGCCCAAAATGTGAGTGTGAAAGTAGCCTTAGCCAGTTCTACTTTACACCAGCTTGATAAATCTCCCTCAAATAGCAAACTCCAGATTTAATACAGGCCACATAGCAGGTCCACTAGACAAATTCAGACCCTCTTAGTCCTGCTAAACAAATGAGACACCAGACCATAACCCAAAGTAAACACAGGCCCCAGACCAGACCGCCACCTAGTCACAAACTCCAGACCAGACTTTCCCAGACCGTCCAAAGTAATAAAGACCCAGATCACTCTGCCTACACACTCTAGACTAGACACCCTATTCCTGTTCAGACTCGAGACCTAATTTCAGACCCCAGACCAGATCAGCCCTCACCTCCCCAAGTGTATGACTGGGGAGAGGTGAGAATGTGCTGGGGAATCTTTTTTTTTTTTTTAGGAGTCTACTGGACACACCAGGAGAGTTGGCAAGTATGGTTGGTTTAGGCTGCATTCACACGACAGTATGTGTTTTGCGGTCCGAAAAAAAAAAAAAGGATGACGTTATGGCATCGTTTTGTTTGGGGATCCATTGCAACAATGCCTTTCCTTGTCCGCAAAACAGCACGGTGTGCTGTCTGCATTTTTTGCGGACCCATTGAAATGAATGGGTCTGCATCCTATCCCCCAAACGGACACTGAAACTAAATAAGTTTGTGTCAATGTAGCCTTAACAAAATTTTGATTTTTAACAGTAAATTGACATTTGTTTTGCAGCTGAAACCCTGACCACCATATGTTATTACCAGGGAAAAGGCTCCAGTCCTGGTTTTGGCTCACAATCACTGATGGAAAACACTAACCAAAACACTGACGTGTGAATGAGGCATTAGGCTACATGCACACTACAGTGTTTCCCCCGTGTCCATATTGTGGCCCGCATACAGCGGGTCCGCAATACACGGGCACCGGCCGTGTGCATGCCGCATCACGGATAGCAGACCTATTCACTTGCATGGGTCCGCAATCACGGAGATGTGGAACGGAGGCACGGATCGGAACCCCACAGAAGCACTACGGAGTGCTTCCGTGGTAGTTCTGGCTGCGCCTCCACACCACAAAAAAGTAGTGCATGCACTACTTTTTTGCGGTGCGGTCCGCCGGATGTGGATCACGGACCCTATTCAAGTGAATGGGTCCGCAGTCCTCATGCGGCTGTCCCACTGTCTGTGCCCGTGCATTGTGGACTGCAATTTGCGGTCCGCAGCACGGGCATGGAGCCCAAACGTTTGTGTGCATGTAGCCTTAGACTGAGGAGAAAACCACTTTTGTTGGGAAAGGTTGCAACTCTAACAGCACCCCCGCTCAAGGACCTCTAATTAAAGGGTTGTCCCATGAAAAATATTCTACAGTTTTCAAACCAGCACCTGTATCTGAATACTTTTGTAATTGCATGTAATTAAAATTTTCCTATAGCCAGTGAGCTATTCAATAAAATGTATCTGTATAGCGCCACCTGCTACCATCCTTCAGCTGCCTCCCGAGCTGTGATAGGGAGAGCATAGACACGCCCCCGAGCTGCAGCAGAAAAGACACTCCCTTGAGCTGTCAGCTTGATATAAATCTAGAAGAGCAATGAATGGGGAGATCTGTGGATCCATGTGAGGTACAGGGCTGGTTCTAGCTTTGTTAGAAAGAGATCGCCGTGTACTATATGTCAGATTTTTCATTTTTTACAATAATCATGGGATAATCCCTTTAAACTAATGAAGACAACGCAGTTTAGTCAGCCATTAATAATGCAATGTGACTATATAGCAGGGATCAGCAACCTTCGGCACTACAGCTGCTGTGAAACTACAACTCCCAGCATGCACATGTACTTAGCTGAGAGTCAGGCAGGATGCAAAAGGACAGAGACTCGGCACTGGTGCAACCTTCAATATGTTGATATATGGTATTTCTATGACAGTACATTAGAAAATACATTACTATAAATAAATTCATTATTAAGTTCTTCATAAACTATTCTCTTTTCTAGGAAGTAAACCCTAAAAGTTGTTTCTGAGATTTTAATACTGATGACCTATCCTCATATTTCATCAGTATCTGATCGGTGGGGGTCCGACACCTGCTGTCTGAGAAGGCACCAGCTCCTCCTATAAGCGCTGCAGCCTTATCGCAGCTCTCAAACCACAGCGCTGCAATAGCTCAGCTTCATTCACTTCAATGGTGCTCAGCTGCTCCTAGGCCACGTGACCAATGAACATGTTGCATTGACCTAGGGAAAGCTGTGAGAAGGCCACAGCACTAACGTGAGTGCCGCTTCCTTCTCAAACGGCTGATGAGCGTTTGTCCCGGATGTCGGACCCCCACCAATCAGATGCTGATGACTTATCCAGAAGATAGGTCATCAGTATTAAAATCTCGTTAATGGTGCTGCATTAATGCCAGCTTTGAGTTCTGGGGATATATTCAAAAGATCTTTCTAAAAGGCATACATAGTTGCAGTTCTAGACTCGAATACATAAAGTGAAATATCAAATAGCTTGTTTTCAACCCACACATTAACTTCATTGTATATATTTTTTTACAGATTCTATTGTGATTGGATTCTGGGTTGGCCTAGCTGTCTTTGTTATTTTTATGTTTTTTGTTTTGACTTTATTGATGAAGACAGGCGCTCCACACCAAGAGTAAGTCCATCTGTATATACTATATTTATTATGCTAATTTAAAATGTAGCATTTTCCATACCAATTTAAAGCCTAATAATACGGAGCATCCCCTTCAGGACCAGGCCATTTTCCATATTATTATTTTTTTTACTCCCAGCCTTCTCAGAGCCTTAACTATTTTACTTTTCCATTCACATAGCCAAATGAGGGCTTGTTTTTGTGAGAGAAACTGTACTTTCTAATGGCACTATTTACAGTTGCATACAATGTAATCGGAAGCGGGGCAAAAAATTCAAATGGGGTGGAATTATAAAAAAAAAAACACAATTCTGCCACAGTTTTAATTGCTTTTGTTTTTACAGCATTTCCTATGCGTTAAAACTGACCTGTTACTTTCATTCTCCAGGTCAGAACAATTAGAGCGATGCCACATTTGTATAGTTTTTTGGACTTAAATACTGAAAAAAAAAAAAAGAAGCTGTGTGAGGACTTATTTTTTTCTCATTTCACTTCGCAGGAAGAATTGTAGTGTGTACGACTTTTTGATCACTTTTCATAAAAATTGTTTGGGGAGGTGAAGTACCGAACAAAATTGCCAATTGGTGTTTTTTTTTTCCATTATCAATCAATCCCAGACATACTGTAGAAAAGGCTTTACAGCCTAACCCTGGGTTCACACCTGAGCGTTTTACAGCGCGTTCAAACGCGCTGTAAAACGCTTAAGACATGAAAACCAATGCTTCCCTATGGGAAGGGTTCACACCTGGGCGTTTTACAGCGCGTACGAACGCGCTGTAAAACGCCCGACGCTCAAACAAGTACTTGAGCTTCTTTGGGGCGTTTTGACGCGCGTTTGTGGCCATAGGACACTGCAGTCAATGACACAAACGCGCGTCAAACGCGCGTTTACTATTACAAAAAACGCGCGACAAAAACGCGCGTAAAACGCGCGTTTGAGGAACGCTTAGGTGTGAACCCAGGGTTAGGCCCCATGCACACTGCCGTGTTTCACAGCCGTGTGCGGGCCGTGGAACCGCGGCCTGGATCCCTCCTGAGAGCAGGAGCGCACGGCGTCATTGGTTGCTATGACGCCGTGCGCTCCCTGCTGCCGCCGCAATACAGTATTTCACTGGTATGATCTATACCAGTGTATTACTGTACTGTGCCGGCAGCAGGGAGCGCACGGCGTCATAGCAACCAGTGACGCCGTGCGCTCCTGCTCTCAGGAGGGATCCAGGCCGCGGTTCCACGGCCCGCACACGGCTGTGAAACACGGCCGTGTGCATGGGGCCTTACCTCGTTATATGCCACGGCCGTCAAAAGCCTTTTCTACGGTATGACTAGGATTGATTAAAAATGCCGCATTGATAATGTTTCCTCTTTGAGTTAGGGCTCATGCACACGACCGTTGTTTTGCGGTCCATTTTTCATGGGTCCGTTTTCCGTATCTGAGTTTTTTTTTTTTGTTTCTGATTTAAGTCCTCTTCCGTTCTGTTATTCCACAAAACATATCCGTATGGGATCCATTTTTTGCGGCTTGGAAACTGAAGCAGTAACTTATTAATCATCAAACACATGAGCAATATGGGCTGGGCATAGCATTTCTACAGTATGGATCCGCAAAATACACATGGATGTATTCCGTGTGTGTTACGTCTTTTTTGCAGACCCATTAACTTGAATGGGGCCTCGGTCCGTGATTTGTGGACAATAATAGGACATGCACTGCTTTTTTGCGGAACATAAATACGGAAACGGAATGCACATGGAGTAACTTCCGTTGTTTTTGCAGACCCATTGAAGTGAATGGTTCCGCATACGGTCTGCCAAAAAACAAAAATACGTTTGCGTGCATGAGCCCTTAAGCTGATAATTTTCAATTATTTTTCAGGACTTTTAAAGGGAACCTGTCATGTTGAACATGGGGTTTGAGCTGCAGGAGGAGCTGAGCAGATTGAGTCCCTCTATGACTGTGTATACAGGGATAGCTGTCAATCACTGACAGGACCTCCTCCATGAATTCAAAGCTCAGAATGAGCAGGAATTTAAATGTATTAAAATACAAGTTAGGGCTCATGCACACGACCGTATGCCCTCTGAGACATATGGTCTGTGAGCGGACTATATGTCCCGGAGCGGCATACATCGTGCACACGGGAGCGCATAGCATCATAGGTTACTATGATACTGTGCACATCAGGCTGCCCGCCGGACTATTGTACTGCACTCATATGATCATATGAGTGCAGGACAATAGTCTGGCGGGTGGCCTGATGCACATAGTATCATAGTAACCTATGATGCTGTGCGCACGATGTTTGCCACTCCAGGACATGGCCCGCTCACGGACCATATGTCTCGGAGGGCATACGGTTGTGTGCATGAGCCCTTATACTGAATTTTTCCCATAAACCTATATACCAATCTGATTAGCTCCTGCTTTCTAACATGCTGCTTGCAGATTACATAGCATTTTCCTGGTGACAGATTCCAGTTGTGTGTAGATTATTAAAATAATTTAGCATTTGAGTTCAAAGAGTGTCCTTATAACGTACCTCACTACTTTTCCCATATAAAGTAACTTTCTTCCATTACATATGTCATTAGTTGCTCATAATGGAGTATGAGCGAGGTGCCTATTATATAATGTCAAAACAATAAGAAAATATAATTCTCAACAGTTTAATTAGAGAGGGCGCTGAGGAAAACCCCTGTGTATTTTAGTACTCAAAAACTCACTGAAAAAAGTGGGCTAAACGGGTGAAAATGCTCCAAACCTAGACACTGTAGCGTGTCTATAACCGGGGGAGCAAATGTGTACAATGGAGGATTCCGGGGCGGACCGCTTGCACCACAAGAACATCTTACACAAAATGATACATTGTGCAGATGAAAAATATACATACAGAAATCCCTGCAAAAAATGCACTAAAATGATACGCAATTGACAATACTAGCCAATTCCTCAGGCCGATTATTAAAAGCTGAGAACTTTGCCAATATCTTCCAGTCAGGAACATATTGGAGCCCCTCATGCACCACGTCACGGTGTCTCAGCACACATGGGGTCCTACCACTCAACTGCCCGTGGTGTGTGAACAGGGGCCGAACCGTGCTAGAAACCAACTCACAGGGTCTGTCTGTCAGTATTGCATTGCATTTTAGAAGCAATCAAAATATCTCCTGTTATAGTCCCCTTTTGGGACTAGTAAATGGTTAAAAAATGTAATAAACCTTAAATAAATAAAAAATTTGATGAAAAAAATACTTTTGCAAATTGCAAAAATAAAATCTCCAAATATTTGGCATTGCTGTGTTTGTACCAAAAAGTACTAGGCAATTATTGTGTAATTTATCGCGTACAGTGAACGTCGTTAAGGAAACAAAAAAATTTTGCTTCTTTTTGCTTATCCATTAACAAAAAAAAAGTGAATAAAAAGTGATCAAAAATGTTATGTACCCAAAAATTATACCAATGAAAACTTCAAGGCACCCTGCAAAAATCAAGCTCTCACGCAGCTCTGTAGAAAGAAAAATAAAGGTATGGGTCTTGGGATGCAAAAACATTTTCAAAAAAAAAAAAAGAGGGGTTTTATTTCGCAAAAGTAGTTAAATGTAAAAAAAAAATATGTATTTGGTATTACTGTAGTTGTACTGACCCAGAAAATAAAGTTGTCATGTTATTTGTGCATAAGAAAATTTATAACGTAAAAAAATCTGTGGCAGTATTGCTGTTTTTTCCTATCCATCTCCCAGAAAGAGTTAATAAAAGTTAATCAGTAAGTTATATGTACCGCAAAATGGTGCCATTAAAAACTACAAGTTGTCCCACAAAAAGAAGCCCCCATATGGCTACATAGATGGAAAAATAAAAAGGTTATAGCTCGTAGGCTGTTTCAAATTTGCGGTAAACGGATCCGGCAGAAACGGCCTGCCAGATGCATGAATGCCATTTACTAATCTATTTACTCCACTTTTCTGGCATAAATTGGTTATAAATAGGCTTTTTTCTGCTCACGCCCTTTTTCCAAAGTGGTGAGAAAAGGGAGTGCGGCATGGATGGGGACTTTGGTAAGCCTGCAGGCCTGGTTCATTTATCATTTTCCACGCTAGTTTTTGATGTGGAAAGTGGCTTAAAGAGGACCTTTCATCGGTCCAAACATTGTGAACTAAGTATCATGACATATACAGCGGCGCCCAGGGATCTCAGTGCACTTCTCCTAGGCTGTAGCGCTGGCCAATCGCAGCTCACAGCCTGGGAGAAAAAAAATCTCGCAGGCTGTGAGCTCTGCGCTGCGATTGGCCAGCGCTACAGCAGAACAAGGGCAGACTCCGCCTACTATAACCAAGTCTCCGAACATACCAGAGGACATAACGGGAGAACGGAGCGGCGCCCAGGGATAATAGTAAGTGCAGTGAGATCCCTGGGCGCCGCTGTAGATGTCATGATACTTAGTTCACAATGTTTGGACCGATGAAAGGTCCTCTTTAAATCTACACCAGCAAGAGGGCTGGCGTAGGGTTAAATCTGTCGCATGACCTGCCAGACAAAGCCCAAACTTGTTTAGAGGCCTGCGCTTCTACATCATTTTGGTGCTTCCTCCAACAGTGCAGAGGGAATTGAGACCTGCGTTGAAAATGCCAGTCTTAATAAGTGAGCCCCTTAATATAAAGTTGTATGTGTGTTTAGAAGTCACTGAATGATGATGTGAAATTAAAGTATTAATATAATATTTATTCCACATGTACAAAACTGACACATTATGGATCTTTTTTTTCTCCTCCTGAATATTAGAAATGTGGATCCATCTGAAAAGAGATTCCAAAAGAACAGCTTTAAAACAAATTTTGGTAGAACATTAGAAGATGAAAGAATCTTCTCCCAGCAAGGAGTAGAAGACCCTAGGCCACTATTTCATTGCTTTACAAATGAAGTGGATCAGTCAGACAGAACAAAAACTAACCTATCAATGGACAACAGTATTCTTATTCATCAGACTGTTAGAAACTTGACAGTTGAGGAGGATCTGAACGGTCTAGCAAAATTCAGCATACCAAACTTTGTGAACACTGACCAAAACTCATCCTCAGCTGATGAGGAGCTCCTGATTTATGACCCACCAATTATTTTAGAAAATGAACCAGCTTGTTCAAACCAGCCTAACATCATAAACTGATCGGACTCATCTTTCCGATACCAACGTGGAAGTACTTGTCTAGCATTGGGAAATCAGCTTTTATAATTTTCATTTAATCCTCTTAAAATGTCCCTGAGAACATGAACAAATGTCACTTTCTGTGATTTTCATTGAAGAAATAGGAGAAAAATTGGAACCTCTATATTGGAGCTGTCAGCAGGGATGCAGTACCAGGTGAGTATTGGTGAAAGCAGACTAGATGGGCCAAATGGTTCTTATCTGCCAACATATTCTATGTTTCTATTTACAGTCAACGCATTTCAAGGGCGGAGCGCCCCCTTCATCAGGACAGTAGTACAAGTGACCTACACTGACAGGGATTTAAAAAACATTCAGAAGTGAGAGGGGAGGGGAACAAACAGGGGTGTGTTTTTGCATAATTATATATGTTAATCATGTACTAAAATATTTTAACATGTTTAAAAATAACCTCATTTTGTCAGGGGTGCTTTATAAACATCCAACATAATCAGTTGGCTTTTCTATTTAGTTTTAAATTTGGCGGTATGCTCTCCTGAATGACAAGCGCGATTCGCTGCCTCATTCATTTAGCAGGAGGCGTTTGAGATCGGCTGTGTGCCGGAGTTCTATTTTAATTGTTGGATTTGTGTTATGTTAGTAACGTTCTTGAGACAAATACTATGTTAAAGGAAGTCTGTCATCAGCATTTCACGTTTGTAACCCTTCCCATAGCTTTCTAGCATGCTTACAGTTAATAAAAACCTTACCTTTAGCATCAATCCTGGACTTATAAAACCGTCAAAAAACATCTTTGTAACATATGCAAATGAGGGCTTGCAAGTGCCCAAGTTACCCTTGTAGGTGCCCTGCTAGCTCAACCTTTTCTTCGCTTCCCCCTGCCCGCCCATCCTTTCCCTCTGACCGCCTATCTACCAACTTGTTGTTTCGCCGAGATCCTGTGCCTGCGCACTCAGTCCGTCGGCCGGCGCATGCGCACTGCAATGCCCATTCCTTGTGCGGTATCACAGTAATTAATGGCCGACGGACTGAGGGCGCAGGATCTCGCCGAAACAACAAGTTAGGAGATAGGCGGGCGGAAGGAAGGGTCGGGGGGAAGCGAAGAAAAGGCTAAGCTAGCAGGGCACCTACAAGGGTAACGCCACCCCATGGCACTTGCGAGCCCTCATTTGCATATGTTACAAAGATGTTTTTTTACGGTTTTATAAGTCCAGGATTGATGCTAAAGGTAACGTGTTTATTAACTGTAAGCATGCTAGGGAGCTATGGGAAGGGTTACAAATGTGAAATGCTGATGACAGCCTTCTTTTAAATAGAGCCGTATAAGAGAGGTCAAACTTAAGTGCTGGATTTAAATCACTGGCGTTAAGCAATTGGCTCTTAGATGGAAGCGGGACCTAGATTATGAGATCTATGCGGGGGAGGTCTATATAGAGAAAGTGGGGTAAGATATCCCCTTTTTATGGTGTGTATGTTTGGCATGTTAATATGAACCGAACTATAAAAGGACTGATGTGGCTATACCGGCATCTGGGTAAGGCAGGTATGGATAGATAGGGATGTGGATGTTCGTGGAGGGGAAGTTAAATGTCAGATGTATGCATATATATAGGAATATATATAAAAAATGATTTGTTTTACATAGGAGCAATAAAATGTCACAAAATCCCTGTTATAAAAAAAATTTGCAAAAAGAATAAAATGTATAAAGGAGCAAATTAATTAATTTAAAAGGCATATTTAAAGCAAATGTAAGATGTCTTAGGATTGGTTAAAATAGAAGCATCAGATTTTATAGACAGTTCATGTTTCAGTATAAATAATTATAGCATTCTTTATCTCAGGCTAACATCAGACATAATTTAAAAAAAACATTGATTTTCAGCTGGTAGGCACATCGGGTGATATAAAATAGTTCATATACAGTATGAATAATTATAATGTTATTCATCTTGGGCTCTCAACGACTATAATTGAAATTATTAGGAGACAATAGATAACAGGTAATTAAAGAAATCCATTAATGGATGAATGAATGAATAAATAAATAAATTAAATGGAAAAAAATTGGTGGGATAATTAAATGGCAACATTTGTGTTAAAATATAGTTTTGCTAATTTCCTTCAACCCGTGTGCCGTAAAATTATCCAATTGATAGATCCGGTACACCTCTCGTTTTTGGAGGCTTCTGAATCTATTAAAAAGTTTTTTGGGTATATAATCAATAGGGGTCATTTTTAATGGATGTCTCACTTTTTAGATCATGGACGCGAAGTGTTTGGAGACGCTGTGTTTTTGGTAATGTCTCGGGATGTTGTACCTATGTTGGTTCACACAACAATGTAGTGCACTACATTGTCGTATGTTTTTTATATATATATTCTTATATATATGCATACATCAATACATCTAACATTTAACTCCCCCTCCCAGAATGTTAGAATATTTTAGTATATGATTAACATATATAATTATGCAAAAATACACCCCTGTTTGCTCCTCTCCACTTCTGAATCTACGCGCCAAAAGTCTTTTTTAAATCCCTGTATGTGTAGGTCACTTGTACTACTGTCCTGATGAAGGAGGTGCTCTGCCCTTGAAATGCGTTGACTGTAAATAAATTACTATCTGCTTTCACCAATACTCACCTGGTACTGCATCCCTGCTGACAGCCCCAATATAGAGGTTCAAATTTTTTCTCCTATTTCTTCAATGACCACTTCACCCTGACAGCCGCATCCCTGGCACTGGTAGGAAACAAGGCAGCAGCGCAGGAACTCCGTGTGTTGGTCGGACAATACCAGCAGAGCGAGCTATAGCTGTTGTGAGTCTTCACAACAGTGGCGGGTAAGCGCAACTATTTTAGATATATTCTAATATAAAACCACACCACACATGAGGCCCTGCCTCCTGCCTTTTTTTCCTCTTTTTTGTATTTCTGTGATTTTCGTGACAGTACATTCACTAATTTAGAAGTTTGTTATAATTTTTGACCTGACTGGCTTGTTTCCAGATTTGGTCACATATATTTTTTTTTTTGCCACCAGTTTTTAGCATTTTGCAATTCGTTTTTTCGTCTTATGCAATGCTGCTGATTAAATGAGGAACAGTAGAACCCGGAGAAGTAACGGATGCATAGCTAATCAGATTTTAGCTTTTATTTTCCAGTGCAGGTTAGTCCATGATCTGATTAGTCTCTACCACCAACTCCTCTTTAAAGGGAGTCTGTCACCTACTTTGAGCGTTTTAGACCGCTGATTGCATTCTAGAACGTTCCCCCCCCACCGCCCATTAAAATAGTACCTCTCGTGTCTGTTCCACGTAGAGTTCCTGTTTAAAAGTACTTTAGTTATGCAAATTAGCAGTCGCAAGTGCCCAGTAGTTATGTGCACAGACAACCACTTCCCCTTGCAGTCCCCTGGCCCACCCTCCTCTACTACTTTGTCCTGCTTCTCTGGCTTGGAGATCTTCTGCGAACGCTGATCACCGCCGGGCCCGTGCAGTGTTAAGATCAATGCCTCTGCCATATTGGGCAGAGCAGTGCTTATGTGTGGACTCTGCAGTGACTGGGGCTCACGCGAGATCTCCAAGCCAGAGGACGAAGTAGGAGAGGAGGGCCAGAGAACTGCAAGGGGGGTGCTTATCTGGGCATATAGCTGAGGGTCCTGGGCACTTGCGGCTTCTAATTTGCATAACTTTATAAAGTACTTTTCAGAATCTCTATGTGGGACAGACAAGAGAGATACTACTTTACTGGGGGGCAAACGTTCTATAACATGATCTGAGCAGTCTAAAATGCTCAGAGTAGGCGACAGACTCCCTTTAAATGTGAAGCCTATCATGCTGCATTAAAGCCTCATGCACACAAATGTATTTTATTTCAGTGTCAGTTCCGTATACGGAACCATTCATTTCAATGGGTCCGCAAAAAAAAAAGAAGTTACTCCGTGTGCATTCCGTTTTCATGTGTCTGTATTTCTATTCCACCAAAAAATAGAATATGTTCTTTTGTCCGCATTAGAGCTGTTTCACACGAGCGGATGGCGTGCGTGACATCCGCTCCGTGAATGACAGCCAAGACCCGATGCGAACTGCAGAGACACGGAGCATTAACATGATTGATGATGCTCCGTGCCTCTCTGTGATGTGTTTACTACGAAATCACAGTGAGATAAAGTTGTGACTGTGATTTCGTAGTAAAGAGATCATAGAGAGGCACGGAGCATCATCAGTCATGTTACTGCTCCGTGCTTCTGCTGTCCGCAGCGGGTCTTGGCTGTCATTCACGCAGGGGATGTCACGCACAGCATCCACTCGTGTGAAACAAGGATAGTACTGTTCTATTAGGGGCCAGCTGTTCCATTCCACAAAATATGGAATGCACACTGACTTCATCCGTATTTTTTGTAGATCCATTTTTTTTCGGACTGCAAAATACATACAGTCGTGTGCAAGAGGCATACATGTGATGCCTTTCATGTTGTATTTGGTTGAATGGACTAAATTTATACTGGTATTATCTGCCGCCATTTTTTCACAGAAAAGGCCTCCATCCATCAAGTAATACTCTGTGTAGACTGGCAAATTTCCATTCTCATTTAGTGCCATTTGGATTTACTACTTGTAACCCCTACTGTCTACAATAAGAACACTAGTTGCTTCACTACTATACATTACTTATCTCTGATACATACAACAATCATCATTTTTCCTTGTCCCCATTTGCAGGCCTAGCCAAGGTTTGTTACAAGAATTGCTTGATGAAGTCAGGAAGAATGGAACCATTTATACGAAATTGGGTCGCCTTCTTTATAAACACCCAGTGACACCTGTATTCTATACCACCGTCTCTGCCAATTGTGGCATCGGTGGTTTTCATCCCTTCTCCCCAGCTGTCTTCTTGAAGAAAAGTGTTTACACATCTAGAGTGTAACTGTCATGTTTCCATAAAAAAAAAAATCTATGTTAGCATATGTTACCGCTGCTGCAGCATTATGCATAAAGCAATCTTTAGTTTCTTCACATACCAGTGGTTTCCGTGAGCTTTTCCCTTAGTTATGACTGTTTTGAACCCTACAATATGAGAATCTTCTCAAAGTTGGCTTCTCTGCCAGTTCTCTGAGGCCAAAACTGCCTTCCCTCACTTCATATACAAACTTGCTGTAGCCAGCAGCTCCCTGCCAGCCAATCAGATTAGTTGACTGAGAGACACACCTCCTCACTCTGAAGCCTGATGCAGGCATGCAGTGTGAAGGACCGCCCCTCTGTCTTCTGTTTACACTAAAAGGAAGACAGACAAGCCCTAGCAGCTGTTATTACAAGGTAATTACAGATCTGTTGACAATCATTGACAGACTGACTCGGATATGCATGCCTAGCTCTAATAAACTGGCAAAATTCTTTATAAAAATATGAGTTACACTTAAACACCTTCATGTCTGCTAGGCATGGGGCATTTTCTTAATGAGTTAAAGTGGATTGGCCTAGATGGGAATTGTTTAGTGGCTACTTGTTTATAGCCTATATAGATCTATACAGCATGAGATGGGAATTAGGACAGTAAGATGGTTATTAGAGCAGAGTACTGATGACAATAGAAAAATAAATTTTTTTGTTTATTGACCATTGTTTTACAACAAAATTACGTTTAATTTCAAGATTTATTTAAAGGTTATGTACACCTTGTATTGTACTCATGCACTCGCATGAGATCTAAACCAGAAGAGGATAAATAAAAGGAGATGAGAGCGGGCCAAAGGAATCCAAGGGGAGCGGTTATCTGGGCACATCAGAGAGGGGCCTGGGTACTTACGGCCATAACGCCAAGCCCTAGCATATGGTCATAAAGTGTTTTTTTTTTTCCCCGTCTGTGGACCTGTGAAAGACAATACAGGTACTATTTATGTTGGGCAATGTGCTAAATCGTAATATGAGTGGTCTAAACCGCTCAAAGTAGGTGACAGACTTCCTTTAAAGACACTTTTTCAGCAGCAATGTGGGAACGCAATGGGTTTGAATGTTGCACTGGTATACTCAAATTGCTAAATGGCTTGGTTTGGAAAGGAATTTATCTACTCCAATAAACTGTGTGTCACTTTATCGAGGACATATTTTGCAAATGCCAAGACGACATTCGAACCCTATTGAAATTTTCTGACTTCCGGAACTTAATATGAGGGAAAACTACAATTCACTGGGGTAACAATAAGATCAACATACTGGATACCTGGGTCATTAAGGATTATATCAGTGTTTATACGGATCTTTATGTCAAGATAATTAATTATTAAATAATCAGACAGTTAAAATCAGGACAGCAAAATAAAACAATCATGGATCCCATTTAAAGGGGTTTTCTGAGATTGTTATACTGATGACATCCTCTGGATAGGTCATTAGTATCTGATTAGTGGAAGTCTCACACCGGGACCCCTGCCAATCAGCTGTTTGGGAAGGCAGCGCGCTTCTGTGAGCAGCAGTGGCTCTGCTCTCGGCTTTTCCTATGCCGAGTGAATGTTCATCGACCATGTGGCCTAGGAAGAGCTCAACCCCATTCAAGTGAATGGGGCTGAGCTGCTATACCAAGCAGAATTGCTATACAATGTATGACACTGTGCTTGGTAAGCTGTGAGAAGGCAGCAACGCTCACACTCAACAGACCCCCCACTGTTCACATACTGATGACTTAGGCCTCATGCACACGACCGTTGTGTGCATCCGTTGCCGTTGTGCCGTTTTCCGTTTTTTTTCACGGACCCATTGACTTTCAATGGGTCCGTGGAAAAATCGGAAAATGCACCGTTTGGCAGCCGCATCCGTGAGCCGTGTTTCCTGGCCGTGAAAAAAATATGACCTGTCCTATTTTTTTCACGGCCAACGGTTCACGGGCCCATTCAAGTCAATGGGTCCGTGAAAGAACACGGATGCACACAAGATTGGCATCCGTGTCCGTGATCCGTGGCCGTAGGTTTTAGTTTCATACAGACGGATCCGAAGATCCGTCTGCATAAAAGCTTTTTCAGAGCTGAGTTTTCACTTCGTGAAAACTCAGATCCGACAGTATATTCTAACACAGAGGCGTTCCCATGGTGATGGGACGCTTCTAGTTAGAATACACTACAAACTGTGTACAAGACTGCCCCCTGCTGCCTGGCAGCACCCGATCTCTTACAGGGGGATATGATAGTACAATTAACCCCATCAGGTGCGGCACCTGAAGGGGTTAATTGTACTATCATATCCCCCTGTAAGAGATCAGGGCTGCCAGGCAGCAGGGGGCAGACCCCCCCCCTCCCCAGTTTGAATATCATTGTGCGGCCCCCCCCTCCCCTGTTGTTAACTCGTTAGTGGCCAGTGTGCGCACCCCCCTCCCTCCCTCTATTGTTTTAATACATTGGGGCCAGTGTGCGCGCGCCCCCCCAACCCCCCCCCTCCCTCCCTCTATTGTTTTAATACATTGGGGCCAGTGTGCGCACCCCCCCCAACCCCCCCCCCTCCCTCCCTCCCTCTATTGTAATAATAGCATTGGGGCCAGTGTGCGCACACACCCCCCCCCCCCCCCCCCCCGATCATCGGTGGCAGCGGAGTAGAAGATTTTCATACTTACCTGGCTGCTGGCTGCTGCGATGTCTGCGTCCGGCCGGGAGCTCCTCCTACTGGTAAGTGACAGCAATGCGCCGCACAGACCTGTCACTTACCAGTAGGAGGAGCTCCCGGCCGGACACAGAGATCGCAGCAGCCAGCAGCCAGGTAAGTATGAATCTTCTACTCCGCTGCCACCGATGATCGGGGGGGGGGGGGCACACTGGCCCCAATGCTATTATTACAATAGAGGGAGGGAGGGGGGGGTTGGGGGGGCGCGCACACTGGCCCCAATGTTATTATTACAATAGAGGGAGGGGGGGGGGGTTGGGGGGGCGCGCACACTGGCCCCAATGCTATTATTACAATAGAGGGAGGGAGGGAGGGGGGTGCGCACACTGGCCACCAACGAGTTAACAACAGGGGAGGGGGGGCCCACTGGCCACCAATGAGTTAAAAACAGGGGGGGGGGTCTGCCCCCTGCTGCCTGGCAGCCCCTGCCAGGCAGCAGGGGACAGTCATGTACACAGTTTTTTTTGTATATTCTAACCTGAAGCGTCTCCATCACCATGGGAACGCCTCTGTGTTAGAATATACTGTCGGAAATGAGTTTCACGATGTAGCTCATATCCGACAGTATATTCTAACATAGAGGCGTTCCCATGGTGATGGGGACGCTACAAGTTAAAATATACCATCGGATAGGAGAAAACTCCAATCCGATGGTATAACAGAACTCCAGACTTTACATTGAAAGTCAATGGGGACGGATCCGTTTGAAATGGCACCATATTGTGTCAACATCAAACGGATCCGTCCCCATTGACTTGCATTGTAATTCAGGACGGATCCGTTTGGCTCCGCACGGCCAGGCGGGCACCAAAATGACTTTTTTTTCATGTCCGTGGATCCTCCAAAAATCAAGGAAGACCCACGGACGGAAAAACGGTCACGGATCACGGACCAACGGAACCCCGTTTTGCGGACCGTGAAAAAAAACGTCCGTGTGCATGAGGCCTTATGCAGAGGATAGGTCATCAGTAAAAAGAAAATTTGGAAAGCCCTTTTAAGCATCATCCTTGGGTCAACAAATTTTAGGTTGGTGATTAACAATCATTGGAGAATTACTGGCAGCATTATGTCAGTGTCATCTAATAAATTCCAGAACTGTAAGGGTCCATTTTACACGTCCGTAAGTGTTCTGCTGATCCGCAAATTGTGGACGCTGGCAATGTGCATTCCGCAATTTGCGGACCGCACATCGTCGGCACTATAATAGAAAATAGAACATGTTCTATTTTTTTATTTTTTTTGCAGAAACTGAAAACTGAAGCACAGATGCGAAAGTGCAGATGTGGACAGCACATTCCGGCCCCATTGAAAATAAATGGGTCTGCACCTGTTCCGCAAAATTGTGGAACGGATGCTGATACATTTTGCGGACGTGTGAATGGACCCTAAGGGTTACATAGCATCATAAATCAATACTAGAAAAGGTACAATTTCTGGGGAAATTGTGTGATGTGTTCTTGCCTCCACCAGTAGCTTACAACTGGAGTGGGCGGAGTAACTGGGTGGAGTGTAGACTCCGCCCACTTTTATAAATTTTGACCTTTGTCTCACACTGACCCACCCTGCCGAGTTTGGGTGCTGTGAGAATGACAGCTGTTTAAAGGTTTCTTATAGAAGTCAATAGGGAAAATCTGATTGGTTGTTTGTGGCTCCGCCCACTTTTTAGCATCCCCAAAATGAGATATACATTGGCACAGTCCTCCAGTGACCAACTGTGCCAAGTTTCGGGAACCCTGCCATTAACAGTCTAAGAGCAGCGGCAGTTTGAATTTTTCCCATTTAAACAAATGGCTGAAATTTGATTGGCCGTTGTAGACCCCGCCCACTTTTTAATTTTTTTTTACCCCAGTCACCCAATGACCTACGGTGCCTAGTTTGGGTATTCTGGCTTAAATACTGTGAGAATGACAGCAATTTAAAAGTTTCTCATTGAAGTCAATAGGGAAAATCTGATTGGTGGTTTGTAGCTCCGCCCACTTTTTAATGTCCCCCAAAATGTGACAGAAATTTTCAGGTTGACCCCATGACTAAGTGACCCAAGTTTGGTGACTTTAGTTTAAAATCTGTGCGACTGGGAGAGATTTGAAAATTGTCCCTGTCAAAGTCAATGGGAAAAACGTGGATTTTGGGGGCCCTGTCCCAGGGGCCCGGAGGGTGGGATCGGGTAACAAAGCAAAAGCAAGGTACTTGGGTGGGTGCCGACCAAGTCTGCAAAGTTTGGAATTTGTACTCCTAAAAATGTGGGAGAAGTAGCAATTTGAAGGTCTCATTAAAGTCAATGGGGAGATTTTGATTGGTTCTGTGTGGCCCCGCCCACTTTTTGGGGTCCCCGAAATGTGCCCAAAGTTTTCGGGTTGACTCCATGACTAAGTGATTCAAGTTTGGTGACTTTAGCGTCAAAGCCTGGCGAGTGGGAGCGATTTGAAAATTTACCCTGTCAAAGTCTATGGGAAAAAAGGGGGCTTCCGGGGCCCGCCACGGGGGCCCCGGGGGTGGGATCGCTCCACAAAGTAATAGCAATCCGATCGGGTACAATCTGCACGTTTTGGTAAATTTTTGTCTATGTAGTGTAAAAACTGTGGGAGGAGTTAGGGTGGCAAATTTGGCTATAATAATAATAATAATAATATATATGTGAGATAATAGTATGTGGTCTTGCTATGCAAGAACACATAATAATAATATATATGTGAGATAACAGTATGTGGTCTTGCTATGCAAGAACACATAATAATAATATATATGTGAGATAATAGTATGTGGTCTTGCTATGCAAGAACACATAATAATAATAATAATATATATGTGAGATAATAGTATGTGGTCTTGCTATGCAAGAACACATAATAATATATATGTGAGATAACAATATGTGGTCTTGCTAAGCAAGAACACATAATAATAATATATATGTGAGATAACATTATGTGGTCTTGCTATGCAAGAACACATAACTAGAAAAGGTACAATTTCTGGGGAAATTGTGTGATGTGTTCTTGCCTCCACCAGTAGCTTACAACTGGAGTGGGCGGAGTAACTGGGTGGAGTGTAGACTCCGCCCACTTTTATAAATTTTGACCTTTGTCTCACACTGACCCACCTTGCCGAGTTTGGGTGCTGTGAGAATGACAGCTGTTTAAAGGTTTCTTATTGAAGTCAATAGGGAAAATCTGATTGGTTGTTTGTGGCTCCGCCCACTTTTTAGCAGTCCCCAAAATGAGATATACATTGGCACAGTCCTCCAGTGACCAACTGTGCCAAGTTTCGGGAACCCTGCCATTAACAGTCTAAGAGCAGCGGCAGTTTGAATTTTTCCCATTTAAACAAATGGCTGAAATTTGATTGGCCGTTGTAGACCCCGCCCACTTTTTAATTTTTTTTGACCCCAGTCACCCAATGACCTACGGTGCCTAGTTTGGGTATTCTGGCTTAAATACTGTGAGAATGACAGCAATTTAAAAGTTTCTCATTGAAGTCAATAGGGAAAATCTGATTGGTGGTTTGTAGCTCCGCCCACTTTTTAATGTCCCCCAAAATGTGACAGAAATTTTCAGGTTGACCCCATGACTAAGTGACCCAAGTTTGGTGACTTTAGTTTAAAATCTGTGCGACTGGGAGAGATTTGAAAATTGTCCCTGTCAAAGTCAATGGGAAAAACGTGGATTTTGGGGGCCCTGTCCCAGGGGCCCGGAGGGTGGGATCGGGTAACAAAGCAAAAGCAAGGTACTTGGGTGGGTGCCGACCAAGTCTGCAAAGTTTGGAATTTGTACTCCTAAAAATGTGGGAGAAGTAGCAATTTGAAGGTCTCATTAAAGTCAATGGGGAGATTTTGATTGGTTCTGTGTGGCCCCGCCCACTTTTTGGGGTCCCCGAAATGTGCCCAAAATTTTCGGGTTGACTCCATGACTAAGTGACCCAAGTTTGGTGACTTTAGCGTCAAAGCCTGGCGAGTGGGAGCGATTTGAAAATTTACCCTGTCAAAGTCTATGGGAAAAAAGGGGGCTTCCGGGGCCCGCCACGGGGGCCCCGGGGGTGGGATCGCTCCACAAAGTAATAGCAATCCGATCGGGCACAATCTGCACGTTTTGGTAAATTTTTGTCTATGTAGTGTAAAAACTGTGGGAGGAGTTAGGGTGGCAAATTTGGCTATAATAAGAATAATAAGAACTAGAAAAGGTACAATTTCTGGGGAAATTGTGTGATGTGTTCTTGCCTCCACCAGTAGCTTACAACTGGAGTGGGCGGAGTAACTGGGTGGAGTGTAGACTCCGCCCACTTTTATAAATTTTGACCTTTGTCTCACACTGACCCACCCTGCCGAGTTTGGGTGCTGTGAGAATGACAGCTGTTTAAAGGTTTCTTATAGAAGTCAATAGGGAAAATCTGATTGGTTGTTTGTGGCTCCGCCCACTTTTTAGCATCCCCAAAATGAGATATACATTGGCACAGTCCTCCAGTGACCAACTGTGCCAAGTTTCGGGAACCCTGCCATTAACAGTCTAAGAGCAGCGGCAGTTTGAATTTTTCCCATTTAAACAAATGGCTGAAATTTGATTGGCCGTTGTAGACCCCGCCCACTTTTTAATTTTTTTTGACCCCAGTCACCCAATGACCTACGGTGCCTAGTTTGGGTATTCTGGCTTAAATACTGTGAGAATGACAGCAATTTAAAAGTTTCTCATTGAAGTCAATAGGGAAAATCTGATTGGTGGTTTGTAGCTCCGCCCACTTTTTAATGTCCCCCAAAATGTGACAGAAATTTTCAGGTTGACCCCATGACTAAGTGACCCAAGTTTGGTGACTTTAGTTTAAAATCTGTGCGACTGGGAGAGATTTGAAAATTGTCCCTGTCAAAGTCAATGGGAAAAACGTGGATTTTGGGGGCCCTGTCCCAGGGGCCCGGAGGGTGGGATCGGGTAACAAAGCAAAAGCAAGGTACTTGGGTGGGTGCCGACCAAGTCTGCAAAGTTTGGAATTTGTACTCCTAAAAATGTGGGAGAAGTAGCAATTTGAAGGTCTCATTAAAGTCAATGGGGAGATTTTGATTGGTTCTGTGTGGCCCCGCCCACTTTTTGGGGTCCCCGAAATGTGCCCAAAGTTTTCGGGTTGACTCCATGACTAAGTGACCCAAGTTTGGTGACTTTAGCGTCAAAGCCTGGCGAGTGGGAGCGATTTGAAAATTTACCCTGTCAAAGTCTATGGGAAAAAAGGGGGCTTCCGGGGCCCGCCACGGGGGCCCCGGGGGTGGGATCGCTCCACAAAGTAATAGCAATCCGATCGGGCACAATCTGCACGTTTTGGTAAATTTTTGTCTATGTAGTGTAAAAACTGTGGGAGGAGTTAGGGTGGCAAATTTGGCTATAATAAGAATAAGAATAAGAACTAGAAAAGGTACAATTTCTGGGGAAATTGTGTGATGTGTTCTTGCCTCCACCAGTAGCTTACAACTGGAGTGGGCGGAGTAACTGGGTGGAGTGTAGACTCCGCCCACTTTTATAAATTTTGACCTTTGTCTCACACTGACCCACCCTGCCGAGTTTGGGTGCTGTGAGAATGACAGCTGTTTAAAGGTTTCTTATAGAAGTCAATAGGGAAAATCTGATTGGTTGTTTGTGGCTCCGCCCACTTTTTAGCATCCCCAAAATGAGATATACATTGGCACAGTCCTCCAGTGACCAACTGTGCCAAGTTTCGGGAACCCTGCCATTAACAGTCTAAGAGCAGCGGCAGTTTGAATTTTTCCCATTTAAACAAATGGCTGAAATTTGATTGGCCGTTGTAGACCCCGCCCACTTTTTAATTTTTTTTGACCCCAGTCACCCAATGACCTACGGTGCCTAGTTTGGGTATTCTGGCTTAAATACTGTGAGAATGACAGCAATTTAAAAGTTTCTCATTGAAGTCAATAGGGAAAATCTGATTGGTGGTTTGTAGCTCCGCCCACTTTTTAATGTCCCCCAAAATGTGACAGAAATTTTCAGGTTGACCCCATGACTAAGTGACCCAAGTTTGGTGACTTTAGTTTAAAATCTGTGCGACTGGGAGAGATTTGAAAATTGTCCCTGTCAAAGTCAATGGGAAAAACGTGGATTTTGGGGGCCCTGTCCCAGGGGCCCGGAGGGTGGGATCGGGTAACAAAGCAAAAGCAAGGTACTCGGGTGGGTGCCGACCAAGTCTGCAAAGTTGGAATTTGTACTCCTAAAAATGTGGGAGGAGTAGCAATTTGAAGGTCTCATTAAAGTCAATGGGGAGATTTTGATTGGTTCTGTGTGGCCCCGCCCACTTTTTGGGGTCCCCGAAATGTGCCCAAATTTTCGGGTTGACTCCATGACTAAGTGACCCAAGTTTGGTGACTTTAGCGTCAAAGCCTGGCGAGTGGGAGCGATTTGAAAATTTACCCTGTCAAAGTCTATGGGAAAAAAGGGGGCTTCCGGGGCCCGCCACGGGGGCCCCGGGGGTGGGATCGCTCCACAAAGTAATAGCAATCCGATCGGGTACAATCTGCACGTTTTGGTAAATTTTTGTCTATGTAGTGTAAAAACTGTGGGAGGAGTTAGGGTGGCAAATTTGGCTATAATAATAATAATAATAACTAGAAAAGGTACAATTTCTGGGGAAATTGTGTGATGTGTTCTTGCCTCCACCAGTAGCTTACAACTGGAGTGGGCGGAGTAACTGGGTGGAGTGTAGACTCCGCCCACTTTTATAAATTTTGACCTTTGTCTCACACTGACCCACCCTGCCGAGTTTGGGTGCTGTGAGAATGACAGCTGTTTAAAGGTTTCTTATTGAAGTCAATAGGGAAAATCTGATTGGTTGTTTGTGGCTCCGCCCACTTTTTAGCATCCCCAAAATGAGATATACATTGGCACAGTCCTCCAGTGACCAACTGTGCCAAGTTTCGGAACCCTGCCATTAACAGTCTAAGAGCAGCGGCAGTTTGAATTTTTCCCATTTAAACAAATGGCTGAAATTTGATTGGCCGTTGTAGACCCCGCCCACTTTTTAATTTTTTTTGACCCCAGTCACCCAATGACCTACGGTGCCAAGTTTGGGTATTCTGACTTAAATATTGTGAGAATGACAGCAATTTAAAGGTTTCTCATTGAAGTCAATAGGGAAAATCTGATTTGTTGTTGTTGGCTCCGCCCACTTTTTAAATTTTTGAATCCAAAGTAATCTATCACCTGATTTCAGAGATTTGAAGCCCCTGACATCAATCA
The DNA here is from genome assembly GCF_014858855.1 of Bufo gargarizans. Lineage (NCBI taxonomy): Eukaryota > Metazoa > Chordata > Amphibia > Anura > Bufonidae > Bufo > Bufo gargarizans. Next base: position 268,801,979 of record NC_058083.1, read on the forward strand.
TGGCAGCATTTTTCAATTTTCTGAATTTTTTTTTTTCCACATTGAAATCAATGAAAGAAATCTGATTGGTTGTTTTTGGCCCCGCCCACTTTTCAAAATTTTAATCCTAATCCTAAATTGTCCAACTGTACCAAGTTTGGGGAACCTGCCATTAACAGTCTAAGAGCAGCGGCAGTTTGAATTTTTCCCATTTAAACAAATGGCTGAAATTTGATTGGCCGTTGTAGACTCCGCCCACTTTTTTATAAATTTTTGAATCCAGTCACCCAATGACCTACGGTGCCAAGTTTGGGTATTCTGGCTTAAATACTGTGAGAATGACAGCAATTTAAAAGTTTCTCATTGAAGTCAATAGGAAAAATCTGATTTGTTGTTGTTGGCTCCGCCCACTTTTTAAATTTTTGAATCCAAAGTAATCTATCACCTGATTTCAGCGATTTGAAGCCCCTGACATCAATCATGGCAGCATTTTTCAATTTTCTGAATTTTTTTTTTCCATATTGAAATCAATGAAAGAAATCTGATTGGTTGTTTTTGGCCCCGCCCACTTTTCAAAATTTTAATCCTAATCCTAAATTGTCCAACTGTACCAAGTTTGGGAAACCTGCCATTAACAGTCTAAGAGCAGCGGCAGTTTGAATTTTTCCCATTTAAACAAATGGCTGAAATTTGATTGGCCGTTGTAGACTCCGCCCACTTTTTCATTATTTTTTGAATCCAGTCACCCAATGACCTACGGTGCCAAGTTTGGGTATTCTGGCTTAAATACTGTGAGAATGACAGCAATTTAAAGGTTTCTTATTGAAGTCAATAGGGAAAATCTGATTGGTTGTTTGTAGCTCCGCCCACTTTTTAATGTCCCCAAAATGTGACAGAAATTTTCAGGTTGACCCCATGACTGAGTGACCCAAGTTTGGTGAGTTTCACTCCGAAGCTGTATGAGTGACAAACATTTGCATTTTTCCAATAAAACTCTATGGGAGAAAAAAAGAGGTTTTCGGGGGCCCGCCCCAGGGGCCCGGAGGGTGGGATCGGTTAACAAAGCACAAGCAAGATACTCGGGTATGTGCCGACCAAGAGTGCAAAGTTCGGTATTTATACTCCTAAATCTGTGGGAGGAGTAGCAATTTGAACGTCTCATTGTAGTCAATGGGGAGAATTTGATTGGTTCTGTGTGGCCCCGCCCACATTTTCGGGTCTCCGAAATGTGCTAACAAATTGCGCGTTGACCCCATGACTAAGTGACCCAAGTTTGGTGACTTTAGTTTAAAATCTGTGCGACTGGGAGCGATTTGAAAATTGTCCCTGTCAAAGTCAATGGGAAAAACATGGATTTTGGGGGCCCTGTCCCAGGGGCCCGGAGGGTGGGATCGGGTAACAAAGCAAAAGCAAGGTACTCGGGTGGGTGCCGACCAAGTCTGCAAAGTCTGGAATTTGTACTCCTAAAAATGTGGGAGGAGTAGCAATTTGAAGTTCTCATTAAAGTCAATGGGGAGATTTTGATTGGTTCTGTATGGCCCCGCCCACTTTTTGGGGTCCCCGAAATGTGCCCAAAATTTTCGGGTTGACTCCATGACTAAGTGACCCAAGTTTGGTGACTTTAGCCTCAAAGCCTGGCGAGTGGGAGCGATTTGAAAATTTACCCTGTCAAAGTCTATGGGAAAAAAGGGGGCTTCCGGGGCCCGCCACGGGGGCCCCGGGGGTGGGATCGCTCCACAAAGTAATAGCAATCCGATCGGGTACAATCTGCACGTTTTGGTAAATTTTTGTCTATGTAGTGTAAAAACTGTGGGAGGAGTTAGGGTGGCAAATTTGGCTATAATAATAATAATAATAATAACTAGAAAAGGTACAATTTCTGGGGAAATTGTGTGATGTGTTCTTGCCTCCACCAGTAGCTTACAACTGGAGTGGGCGGAGTAACTGGGTGGAGTGTAGACTCCGCCCACTTTTATAAATTTTGACCTTTGTCTCACACTGACCCACCCTGCCGAGTTTGGGTGCTGTGAGAATGACAGCTGTTTAAAGGTTTCTTATTGAAGTCAATAGGGAAAATCTGATTGGTTGTTTGTGGCTCCGCCCACTTTTTAGCATCCCCAAAATGAGATATACATTGGCACAGTCCTCCAGTGACCAACTGTGCCAAGTTTCGGGAACCCTGCCATTAAAAGTCTAAGAGCAGCGGCAGTTTGAATTTTTCCCATTTAAACAAATGGCTGAAATTTGATTGGCCGTTGTAGACCCCGCCCACTTTTTAATTTTTTTTGACCCCAGTCACCCAATGACCTACGGTGCCTAGTTTGGGTATTCTGGCTTAAATACTGTGAGAATGACAGCAATTTAAAAGTTTCTCATTGAAGTCAATAGGGAAAATCTGATTGGTGGTTTGTAGCTCCGCCCACTTTTTAATGTCCCCCAAAATGTGACAGAAATTTTCAGGTTGACCCCATGACTAAGTGACCCAAGTTTGGTGACTTTAGTTTAAAATCTGTGCGACTGGGAGAGATTTGAAAATTGTCCCTGTCAAAGTCAATGGGAAAAACGTGGATTTTGGGGGCCCTGTCCCAGGGGCCCGGAGGGTGGGATCGGGTAACAAAGCAAAAGCAAGGTACTTGGGTGGGTGCCGACCAAGTCTGCAAAGTTTGGAATTTGTACTCCTAAAAATGTGGGAGAAGTAGCAATTTGAAGGTCTCATTAAAGTCAATGGGGAGATTTTGATTGGTTCTGTGTGGCCCCGCCCACTTTTTGGGGTCCCCGAAATGTGCCCAAAATTTTCGGGTTGACTCCATGACTAAGTGACCCAAGTTTGGTGACTTTAGCGTCAAAGCCTGGCGAGTGGGAGCGATTTGAAAATTTACCCTGTCAAAGTCTATGGGAAAAAAGGGGGCTTCCGGGGCCCGCCACGGGGGCCCCGGGGGTGGGATCGCTCCACAAAGTAATAGCAATCCGATCGGGAACAATCTGCACGTTTTGGTAAATTTTTGTCTATGTAGTGTAAAAACTGTGGGAGGAGTTAGGGTGGCAAATTTGGCTATAATAAGAATAATAAGAATAATATATATGTGAGATAACATTATGTGGTCTTGCTATGCAAGAACACATAATAATAATAATAACTAGAAAAGGTACAATTTCTAGGGAAATTGTGTGATGTGTTCTTGCCTCCACCAGTAGCTTACAACTGGAGTGGGCGGAGTAACTGGGTGGAGTGTAGACTCCGCCCACTTTTATAAATTTTGAACTTTGTCTCACACTGACCCACCCTGCCGAGTTTGGGTGCTGTGAGAATGACAGCTGTTTAAAGGTTTCTTATTGAAGTCAATAGGGAAAATCTTATTGGTTGTTTTTGGCCCCGCCCACTTTTCTGAATTTTAATCCTAATCCTAAATTGTCCAACTGTACCAAGTTTGGGGATCCTGCCATTAACAGTGTAAGATCAGCGGCAGTTTTAAATTTCCCCATTGAAATAAATGGCTGAAATTTGATTGGCCGTTGTAGACTCCGCCCACTTTTTAATAAATTTTTGAATCCAGTCACCCAATGACCTACGGTGCCAAGTTTGGGTATTCTGGCTTAAATACTGTGAGAAATGACAGCAATTTAAAGGTTTCTCATTAAAGTTAATAGGGAAAATCTGATTTGTTGTTGTTGGCTCCGCCCACTTTTAAATTTTTTGAATCCAAAGTAATCTATGACCTGATCTCAGCGATTTGAAGCCCCTGACATCAATCATGGCAGCATTTTTCAATTTTCTGAATTTTTTTTTTTCCATATTGAAATCAATGAAAGAAATCTGATTGGTTGTTTTTGGGCCCGCCCTCTTTTCAAAATTTTAATCCTAATCCTAAATTGTCCAACTGTACCAAGTTTGGGAAACCTGCCATTAACAGTCTAAGAGCAGCGGCAGTTTGAATTTTTCCCATTTAAACAAATGGCTGAAATTTGATTGGCCGTTGTAGACTCCGCCCACTTTTTCATTATTTTTTGAATCCAGTCACCCAATGACCTACGGTGCCAAGTTTGGGTATTCTGGCTTAAATACTGTGAGAATGACAGCAATTTAAAAGTTTCTCATTGAAGTCAATAGGGAAAATCTGATTTGTTGTTGTTGGCTCCGCCCACTTTTTAAATTTTTGAATCCAAAGTAATCTATCACCTGATTTCAGCGATTTGAAGCCCCTGACATCAATCATGGCAGCATTTTTCAATTTTCTGAATTTTTTTTTTCCATATTGAAATCAATGAAAGAAATCTGATTGGTTGTTTTTGGCCCCGCCCACTTTTCAAAATTTTAATCCTAATCCTAAATTGTCCAACTGTACCAAGTTTGGGAAACCTGCCATTAACAGTCTAAGAGCAGCGGCAGTTTGAATTTTTCCCATTTAAACAAATGGCTGAAATTTGATTGGCCGTTGTAGACTCCGCCCACTTTTTCATTATTTTTTGAATCCAGTCACCCAATGACCTACGGTGCCAAGTTTGGGTATTCTGGCTTAAATACTGTGAGAATGACAGCAATTTAAAGGTTTCTTATTGAAGTCAATAGGGAAAATCTGATTGGTTGTTTGTAGCTCCGCCCACTTTTTAATGTCCCCAAAATGTGACAGAAATTTTCAGGTTGACCCCATGACTGAGTGACCCAAGTTTGGTGAGTTTCACTCCGAAGCTGTATGAGTGACAAACATTTGCATTTTTCCAATAAAACTCTATGGGAGAAAAAAAGAGGTTTTCGGGGGCCCGCCCCAGGGGCCCGGAGGGTGGGATCGGTTAACAAAGCACAAGCAAGATACTCGGGTATGTGCCGACCAAGAGTGCAAAGTTCGGTATTTATACTCCTAAATCTGTGGGAGGAGTAGCAATTTGAACGTCTCATTGTAGTCAATGGGGAGAATTTGATTGGTTCTGTGTGGCCCCGCCCACATTTTCGGGTCTCCGAAATGTGCTAACAAATTGCGCGTTGACCCCATGACTAAGTGACCCAAGTTTGGTGACTTTAGTTTAAAATCTGTGCGACTGGGAGCGATTTGAAAATTGTCCCTGTCAAAGTCAATGGGAAAAACATGGATTTTGGGGGCCCTGTCCCAGGGGCCCGGAGGGTGGGATCGGGTAACAAAGCAAAAGCAAGGTACTCGGGTGGGTGCCGACCAAGTCTGCAAAGTCTGGAATTTGTACTCCTAAAAATGTGGGAGGAGTAGCAATTTGAAGTTCTCATTAAAGTCAATGGGGAGATTTTGATTGGTTCTGTGTGGCCCCGCCCACTTTTTGGGGTCCCCGAAATGTGCCCAAAATTTTCGGGTTGACTCCATGACTAAGTGACCCAAGTTTGGTGACTTTAGCGTCAAAGCCTGGCGAGTGGGAGCGATTTGAAAATTTACCCTGTCAAAGTCTATGGGAAAAAAGGGGGCTTCCGGGGCCCGCCACGGGGGCCCCGGGGGTGGGATCGCTCCACAAAGTAATAGCAATCCGATCGGGTACAATCTGCACATTTTGGTAAATTTTTGTCTATGTAGTGTAAAAACTGTGGGAGGAGTTAGGGTGGCAAATTTGGCTATAATAATAATAATAATAATATATATGTGAGATAATAGTATGTGGTCTTGCTATGCAAGAACACATAATAATATATATGTGAGATAACAGTATGTGGTCTTGCTATGCAAGAACACATAATAACTAGAAAAGGTACAATTTCTGGGGAAATTGTGTGATGTGTTCTTGCCTCCACCAGTAGCTTACAACTGGAGTGGGCGGAGTAACTGGGTGGAGTGTAGACTCCGCCCACTTTTATAAATTTTGACCTTTGTCTCACACTGACCCACCCTGCCGAGTTTGGGTGCTGTGAGAATGACAGCTGTTTAAAGGTTTCTTATTGAAGTCAATAGGGAAAATCTGATTGGTTGTTTGTGGCTCCGCCCACTTTTTAGCATCCCCAAAATGAGATATACATTGGCACAGTCCTCCAGTGACCAACTGTGCCAAGTTTCGGAACCCTGCCATTAACAGTCTAAGAGCAGCGGCAGTTTGAATTTTTCCCATTTAAACAAATGGCTGAAATTTGATTGGCCGTTGTAGACCCCGCCCACTTTTTAATTTTTTTTTGACCCCAGTCACCCAATGACCTACGGTGCCAAGTTTGGGTATTCTGACTTAAATATTGTGAGAATGACAGCAATTTAAAGGTTTCTCATTGAAGTCAATAGGGAAAATCTGATTTGTTGTTGTTGGCTCCGCCCACTTTTTAAATTTTTGAATCCAAATTAATCTATCACCTGATTTCAGAGATTTGAAGCCCCTGACATCAATCATGGAAGCATTTTTCAATTTTCTGCATTTTTTTTTTTCCACATTGAAATCAATGAAAGAAATCTGATTGGTTGTTTTTGGCCCCGCCCACTTTTCAAAATTTTAATCCTAATCCTAAATTGTCCAACTGTACCAAGTTTGGGGAACCTGCCATTAACAGTCTAAGAGCAGCGGCAGTTAGAATTTTTCCCATTTAAACAAATGGCTGAAATTTGATTGGCCGTTGTAGACTCCGCCCACTTTTTTATACATTTTTGAATCCAGTCACCCAATGACCTACGGTGCCAAGTTTGGGTATTCTGGCTTAAATACTGTGAGAATGACAGCAATTTAAAAGTTTCTCATTGAAGTCAATAGGGAAAATCTGATTGGTGGTTTGTAGCTCCGCCCACTTTTTAATGTCCCCCAAAATGTGACAGAAATTTTCAGGTTGACCCCATGACTAAGTGACCCAAGTTTGGTGACTTTAGTTTAAAATCTGTGCGACTGGGAGCGATTTGAAAATTGTCCCTGTCAAAGTCAATGGGAAAAACATGGATTTTGGGGGCCCTGTCCCAGGGGCCCGGAGGGTGGGATCGGGTAACAAAGCAAAAGCAAGGTACTCGGGTGGGTGCCGACCAAGTCTGCAAAGTCTGGAATTTGTACTCCTAAAAATGTGGGAGGAGTAGCAATTTGAAGTTCTCATTAAAGTCAATGGGGAGATTTTGATTGGTTCTGTATGGCCCCGCCCACTTTTTGGGGTCCCCGAAATGTGCCCAAAATTTTCGGGTTGACTCCATGACTAAGTGACCCAAGTTTGGTGACTTTAGCGTCAAAGCCTGGCGAGTGGGAGCGATTTGAAAATTTACCCTGTCAAAGTCTATGGGAAAAAAGGGGGCTTCCGGGGCCCGCCACGGGGGCCCCGGGGGTGGGATCGCTCCACAAAGTAATAGCAATCCGATCGGGTACAATCTGCACGTTTTGGTAAATTTTTGTCTATGTAGTGTAAAAACTGTGGGAGGAGTTAGGGTGGCAAATTTGGCTATAATAATAATAATAATAATAATAATAATAATAACTAGAAAAGGTACAATTTCTGGGGAAATTGTGTGATGTGTTCTTGCCTCCACCAGTAGCTTACAACTGGAGTGGGCGGAGTAACTGGGTGGAGTGTAGACTCCGCCCACTTTTATAAATTTTGACCTTTGTCTCACACTGACCCACCCTGCCGAGTTTGGGTGCTGTGAGAATGACAGCTGTTTAAAGGTTTCTTATTGAAGTCAATAGGGAAAATCTGATTGGTTGTTTGTGGCTCCGCCCACTTTTTAGCATCCCCAAAATGAGATATACATTGGCACAGTCCTCCAGTGACCAACTGTGCCAAGTTTCGGAACCCTGCCATTAACAGTCTAAGAGCAGCGGCAGTTTGAATTTTTCCCATTTAAACAAATGGCTGAAATTTGATTGGCCGTTGTAGACCCCGCCCACTTTTAAAAAAAATTTTGACCCCAGTCACCCAATGACCTACGGTGCCAAGTTTGGGTATTCTGACTTAAATATTGTGAGAATGACAGCAATTTAAAGGTTTCTCATTGAAGTCAAAAGGGAAAATCTGATTTGTTGTTGTTGGCTCCGCCCACTTTTTAAATTTTTGAATCCAAATTAATCTATCACCTGATTTCAGAGATTTGAAGCCCCTGACATCAATAATGGCAGCATTTTTCAATTTTCTGCATTTTTCAATTTTCCCATTGAAATCAATCAAAGAAATCTGATTGGTTGTTTTTGGCCCCGCCCACTTTTCAGAATTTTAATCCTAATCCTAAATTGTCCAACTGTACCAAGTTTGGGGATCCTGCCATTAACAGTCTAAGAGCAGCGGCAGTTTGAATTTTTCCCATTAAAACATATAGCTGAAATTTGATTGGCCGTTGTAGACTCCTCCCACTTTTAAACATTTGAATTCTAGTCCCCCTATTAACCGAATATATTAAGTTTAACAACCCTGCCATTAACAATGTTGAAATGGCAGCAATTTAAAAATTTCTCATTGAAGACAATGGGGAAAATCTGATTGGTTGTTTGTAGCTCCGCCCACTTTTTAATGTCCCCAAAATGTGACAGGAATTTTCAGGTTGACCCCATGACTAAGTGACCCAAGTTTGGTGAGTTTCACTCCGAAGCTGTATGAGTGACAAACATTTGCATTTTTCCAATAAAACTCTATGGGAGAAAAAAAGAGGTTTTCGGGGGCCCGCCCCAGGGGCCCGGTGGGTGGGATCGGTTAACAAAGCACAAGCAAGATCCTCGGGTATGTGCCGACCAAGGGTGCAAAGTTCGGTATTGATACTCCTAAATCTGTGGGAGGAGTAGCAATTTGAACGTCTCATTGTAGTCAATGGGGAGAATTTGATTGGTTCTGTGTGGCCCCGCCCACTTTTTCGGGTCTCCGAAATGTGCTAACAAATTGCGCGTTGACCCCATGACTAAGTGACCCAAGTTTGGTGACTTTAGTTTCAAATCTGTGCGACTGGGAGCGATTTGAAAATTTTCCCTGTCAAAGTCAATGGGAAAAACATGGATTTTGGGGGCCCTGTCCCAGGGGCCCGGAGGGTGGGATCGGGTAACAAAGCACAAGCAAGGTACTCGGGTGGGTGCCGACCAAGTCTGCAAAGTTTGGAATTTGTACTCCTAAAAATGTGGGAGGAGTAGCAATTTGAAAGTCTCATTATAGTCAATGGGGAAATTTTGATTGGTTCTGTGTGGCCCCGCCCACTTTTTGGGGTCCCCGAAATGTGCCCAAAATTTTCGGGTTGACTCCATGACTAAGTGACCCAAGTTTGGTGACTTTAGCGTCAAAGCCTGGCGAGTGGGAGCGATTTGAAAATTTACCCTGTCAAAGTCTATGGGAAAAAAGGGGGCTTCCGGGGCCCGCCACGGGGGCCCCGGGGGTGGGATCGCTCCACAAAGTAATAGCAATCCGATCGGGAACAATCTGCACGTTTTGGTAAATTTTTGTCTATGTAGTGTAAAAACTGTGGGAGGAGTTAGGGTGGCAAATTTGGCTATAATAATAATAATAATAATATATATGTGAGATAATAGTATGTGGTCTTGCTATGCAAGAACACATAATAACTAGAAAAGGTACAATTTCTGGGGAAATTGTGTGATGTGTTCTTGCCTCCACCAGTAGCTTACAACTGGAGTGGGCGGAGTAACTGGGTGGAGTGTAGACTCCGCCCACTTTTATAAATTTTGACCTTTGTCTCACACTGACCCACCCTGCCGAGTTTGGGTGCTGTGAGAATGACAGCTGTTTAAAGGTTTCTTATTGAAGTCAATAGGGAAAATCTGATTGGTTGTTTGTGGCTCCGCCCACTTTTTAGCATCCCCAAAATGAGATATACATTGGCACAGTCCTCCAGTGACCAACTGTGCCAAGTTTCGGGAACCCTGCCATTAAAAGTCTAAGAGCAGCGGCAGTTTGAATTTTTCCCATTTAAACAAATGGCTGAAATTTGATTGGCCGTTGTAGACCCCGCCCACTTTTTAATTTTTTTTGACCCCAGTCACCCAATGACCTACGGTGCCTAGTTTGGGTATTCTGGCTTAAATACTGTGAGAATGACAGCAATTTAAAAGTTTCTCATTGAAGTCAATAGGGAAAATCTGATTGGTGGTTTGTAGCTCCGCCCACTTTTTAATGTCCCCCAAAATGTGACAGAAATTTTCAGGTTGACCCCATGACTAAGTGACCCAAGTTTGGTGACTTTAGTTTAAAATCTGTGCGACTGGGAGCGATTTGAAAATTGTCCCTGTCAAAGTCAATGGGAAAAACTTGGATTTTGGGGGCCCTGTCCCAGGGGCCCGGAGGGTGGGATCGGGTAACAAAGCAAAAGCAAGGTACTCGGGTGGGTGCCGACCAAGTCTGCAAAGTCTGGAATTTGTACTCCTAAAAATGTGGGAGGAGTAGCAATTTGAAGTTCTCATTAAAGTCAATGGGGAGATTTTGATTGGTTCTGTATGGCCCCGCCCACTTTTTGGGGTCCCCGAAATGTGCCCAAAATTTTCGGGTTGACTCCATGACTAAGTGACCCAAGTTTGGTGACTTTAGCGTCAAAGCCTGGCGAGTGGGAGCGATTTGAAAATTTACCCTGTCAAAGTCTATGGGAAAAAAGGGGGCTTCCGGGGCCCGCCACGGGGGCCCCGGGGGTGGGATCGCTCCACAAAGTAATAGCAATCCGATCGGGTACAATCTGCACGTTTTGGTAAATTTTTGTCTATGTAGTGTAAAAACTGTGGGAGGAGTTAGGGTGGCAAATTTGGCTATAATAATAATAATAACTAGAAAAGGTACAATTTCTGGGGAAATTGTGTGATGTGTTCTTGCCTCCACCAGTAGCTTACAACTGGAGTGGGCGGAGTAACTGGGTGGAGTGTAGACTCCGCCCACTTTTATAAATTTTGACCTTTGTCTCACACTGACCCACCCTGCCGAGTTTGGGTGCTGTGAGAATGACAGCTGTTTAAAGGTTTCTTATTGAAGTCAATAGGGAAAATCTGATTGGTTGTTTGTGGCTCCGCCCACTTTTTAGCATCCCCAAAATGAGATATACATTGGCACAGTCCTCCAGTGACCAACTGTGCCAAGTTTCGGGAACCCTGCCATTAAAAGTCTAAGAGCAGCGGCAGTTTGAATTTTTCCCATTTAAACAAATGGCTGAAATTTGATTGGCCGTTGTAGACCCCGCCCACTTTTTAATTTTTTTTGACCCCAGTCACCCAATGACCTACGGTGCCTAGTTTGGGTATTCTGGCTTAAATACTGTGAGAATGACAGCAATTTAAAAGTTTCTCATTGAAGTCAATAGGGAAAATCTGATTGGTGGTTTGTAGCTCCGCCCACTTTTTAATGTCCCCCAAAATGTGACAGAAATTTTCAGGTTGACCCCATGACTAAGTGACCCAAGTTTGGTGACTTTAGTTTAAAATCTGTGCGACTGGGAGCGATTTGAAAATTGTCCCTGTCAAAGTCAATGGGAAAAACATGGATTTTGGGGGCCCTGTCCCAGGGGCCCGGAGGGTGGGATCGGGTAACAAAGCAAAAGCAAGGTACTCGGGTGGGTGCCGACCAAGTCTGCAAAGTCTGGAATTTGTACTCCTAAAAATGTGGGAGGAGTAGCAATTTGAAGTTCTCATTAAAGTCAATGGGGAGATTTTGATTGGTTCTGTATGGCCCCGCCCACTTTTTGGGGTCCCCGAAATGTGCCCAAAATTTTCGGGTTGACTCCATGACTAAGTGACCCAAGTTTGGTGACTTTAGCGTCAAAGCCTGGCGAGTGGGAGCGATTTGAAAATTTACCCTGTCAAAGTCTATGGGAAAAAAGGGGGCTTCCGGGGCCCGCCACGGGGGCCCCGGGGGTGGGATCGCTCCACAAAGTAATAGCAATCCGATCGGGTACAATCTGCACGTTTTGGTAAATTTTTGTCTATGTAGTGTAAAAACTGTGGGAGGAGTTAGGGTGGCAAATTTGGCTATAATAATAATAATAATAATAATAATAATAATAATAATATATATGTGAGATAATAGTATGTGGTCTTGCTATGCAAGAACACATAATAATAATAATAATAATAATATATATGTGAGATAATAGTATGTGGTCTTGCTATGCAAGAACACATAATAATAATATATATGTGAGATAATAGTATGTGGTCTTGCTATGCAAGAACACATAATAATGGTATGCAACCCCGGCAGTGCTAGGAGGTCAGGCCGGGAGCTGAGCTGCGGACTCGCAGCGTGACACACGCTCATCTGCATGGGGCCTAAGTGTACTTTTCCCTACCTAAAGTGCATTCATTGCTCAAAGCCGATCACCCACATGCAGGTGAAAAATTTCTTTACAGTAACTTACTAATATATATCTTGAAATGTCCATGCAGGCTATTATATGTGGAAGAAACATCTATACCTATGAAAGACAGGTTTTCCAAGCACAAGTCAACCATATGACATAAAAACTACTCCCTATCCTCACCATTTTGATCTGTGTAGACACACTGTAGCACAGCTACGTTTTCAAATAATAGAAAATGTACTTCAACCACACAGAGGAAGAGATTGTATTAAACCTATAAAATAAATGCAAGAAGCTTATTGAGTTTATAGGCTCCAAAACTTGATGATTTCATACATTAAGTTAGATTCTTACTCCCTGACCTGTGGATTTCAACAGTACTTTCTGTCCATTTGGTTTCATTTGTTTATGTTGTCATAGCAACTACATAAAGTCATTATCTGGTGTTGGGTGGGCTATTTAAACACTGTTTGGCAATGGGGTTACACATGTTTTATTGCATAACTCCATCTAGTACACATAACAATCATTTTTCATGTCCCAATCAAAGGCCTATCCTCCTGCAGAACCTGTCCACAGCCCCTCCCAGAAATCATCTATACGTTTGCTCATACTGTATGTGGTACCAGCTGCCGTTACAGACAATGGACCTTTGACCTCATAATACCTCTTGGGTTGTGTTCCTCTTACATGATCCTGTGTCTTCATTGTTTCCCCATTTCCTTGCTGAACCTTTAGGCCTCTTTCACATGTGTGACGGATTGGCTCAGTGAAACTCGCACCATTTTGTGAGCAAGTTCAGTCAGTTTTGTTTGCGATTGAGTTTAGTTGTTCAGTTTTTTCCTTGTGGGTGCAATGCATTTTGATGTGGTTTTCACGTGAGTGATAAAAAAAAAACCCGGAAGGTTTACAAACAACATCTAGCAACCATCAGTGAAAAACGCATTGCACCTCGCTTGCGGATGCAATGCGTTTTTCACGCAGCCCCATTCACTTCTATGGGGCCAGGGCTGCGTGAAAAACGCAGAATATAGAACATGCTGCATTTTTCACTCAACGCACAACTGATGCGTGAAAAAAAAAAAACCCTGTGTAGAAAACTTGCTTGTGTTAAGGGGCCTTAGGCTAATTTGACAGATCAGTTTAAAACAGATCTGTCTTAAGAATTGCAAAACTGAAGCATACGGGGACCTTTTAGACGGATCCGTTTAAACGGATCTTCCTGTAAATCGGATCCGTTCTTTCAGTTTGCCTTAGTTTTGGCATCCGTTCAGCGGATCATTTTTTTTTAAATAAAAGGGTGCGTCTCAGCGTCCACCCACTTTTAAAGAGAATTAAAGCAGGTACACCTCCATTCAGGCTCATTGTAGTTTGGAAGCATGTTGCCTGCACACCTTTGTCTGCGATTGAGGTTTTTAATCCTGAAAGCGAGATGGAGAAGAAGAGACCAGGAAAGAAGAAGAAGACATCTGTCTTGGATCCACCCGATAACTTTCAAACGGATGACCAGAGTTTTTTTTTTTTTCAGTACTGTATTTGGAGCTAAGTGTGAATCCAGAAAATGTTTTCAATTATATGCGCATGACAGTTGACAGTTATCACCAGCTCCTGCAGCGCATTTCATCTAGCATCGAAAGACAGGTCACCTGCTACAGAAGGGCAATAAGGTAAAAGATTTGTCCTTTTTAGATTGCGTTCTATATTATATAATTTATTATTAAAATTATTTTTTAATTGTATTATTTTTTTAAAGTTTTCTTTCTACTGGAGAAAGTCTGACATCGTCACATTACCAATATCGCATTGGAATTTCTACAATCTCCGGAGTAGTTAAAGATACTTGTCGTGCATTGTGGGCGATATTGCATGAGGATTTCATACCACATCCAACAATAGAAAGGTGGATTCAAATAGCTGCAGACAAGTTCATGGAAACAATCCAATTCCCTAATTGTGTAGGAGCTGTGGATGGTAAACATATAAGGATTGTAAAACCTTCCTGAAGTGGATCTGAATTTTTTTATTACAAAAAATATTTCTCCGTTATCTTAATGGCCATTGCAGATGCGGATTATCTATTTGTTGCAGTTGACATCAGAGCATATGGACGGACAAATGACTCCATGCCTTTCAAATCCTCCTCTATGGGATGCCTCGTATATTCTAAGCAATTTGGATTACCACCTCCAAGACCATTGCCAGGTACAGATGGACCTCCCATGCCATTTGTCGTAGTAGGGGACGAGGCATTCCAAATGTGCGAGAATTTAATGAAGCCGTACTCCAGCCGTGACTTGAACTCTACAAAGCGTATTTATAACTATAGACTGACACAAGCTAGACGACTGGTGGAGTGCGCCTTTGGCATTCTAGTTGCCAAATGGCGTATTATCAACAAAGCCATTAACCTCAAAACGGAAACCATAGACTATGTAGTAAAGGCTTGTGCAGTTCTACATAACTATCTTTTATCTGAGAAACCACTGCGCCTGGACCCGCAAGAGGTTGATTGTACACTCACCAGGATGCAACATTTGTCATATCGCTCAACCCTCGCCATTGCTAGAATGAGGGACTGTTTTCCCGATTACTTTGTTTTTTTTGCGGGTAGAGTGAATTGGCAGAATAATGTTTTGTAAATGTTTTCTCGTATAATTAAAAAAATTGTAATGTATTACACCTGTCAAACTTTTTATAGTTAACCAGCCAGGGTATTGTCATGAGGGAGAAACACGTCTCCATAGTGCTGCCAGGCATTGGCCTGCATCCATTTGTGATTGCCATGCCATCACCCGCACTATTGGGCCAGCTGTAGCCCTGCCATAGCCTGTAAAACTGCTAAGACATGGCTACAGCTAGGCGTTCACAGACTATGAAATATACAAACACAGTATTTGTAGGAATTCCCCGCCAAGCAGTGTGTTATTGTCAGCCCTTTCTCTGCGTGATCCAACGCATGGCAACGGAGAGCATTCCAGCTTGAACGGCTGAGTTCTTTGGCTGGGTGCAGTTCCATATTTGGCTCTGAACCCTGGACAAAAACTGACAGCATTATGTTCCTTTCCTGTTCCTTGTGGTAATGACGCTACTTTCTGTGCCAGCGTCATCTTTGCTGCTCTCTAGTAAATTAAATTGTTGATGAGGCCGATTCACATGTACCGTGACTCCCACAACGGTTCATGTGGATTTGCACCAGATTGGCTCATGAACAAGCAAAAGCATGTTCATTAGCTAATCAGCCAGAATTTGATCAATAAGGAGAAACTGATTGTGCTACAACAAATATTTTCCTACATTTGGGACTTCAGGCATGGGGAAAATAAAATTCCTATAAAACAATTTTTAAAATTAAGAAACTCTAATTATATTTTTCTTGATATAGAAATAAAAATAATTACACACAGTAATGTAAAGAAAACATATTTATTTTTTACATAAAGAAATATTTTAATTTAACCAAAAAATAAGATTATAAAACTATAAATTTGAAAAACGGCGAGGGGAGGTGGAGCGTTGAGGGGTGGACGTATGCGAATCGGCAGCAGTAGCCCTGTCTTCTGTTGAGGACTGAAAACGACGGGCCATAGGAAAAGATGCAGGAGGAATTCTGGGGGTGGGGAGAGTGGAAGGGTCGGAACTGGATTGTTCCCGAGCATGTGTAGAAGGAGTAGGAAAAGAAGTTGGAGCCCAATAGTAAGGAGGAGAAGGTGTGGAAGAGAAAGATGGCAGATTGTACACATGCTCGGGGGGTTGGGAAAGGGACGGATGGTGGAAATGGGAAGGTTGGCTGGGGGGGCGGTGCAAAATTTCCCACGACCCGTTCTCCATCAAATTTCTGAACTCATGCACCTGCTCAGGAGTCATTTGGTCCATTAGGGGGACAAAAGTTTGCAGGTAATGTTAGTTCGCTGTGAGTTGACGCACCAACTCCACCCCCTCCACTCGGCGTGCCAAGTCATCTGATACCTGTAGGCTGTTCGGGCATGCTGAACAGCCTACAGGTATCAGATGAGTGGTAGTTTTGCAACAGCTGGAGGGCCATAGTTTGAAGATGCCTGTTCTAGAGCAGCGGAAATGATCTCTACAAGGTCCCCATAGTTCTCCCGGCGGCTCCTACCGGATCTCCTGCTATTCAGCATAGCTCTCACATTTTGTCTCCAAAGTGAGAACGTAAGCTGAAAAAAAGGACCCGGATTAACCCAAACAGGTGTATGAGGGACAGGAGGGCTGGTGGTGGCAGCCGGCTCCAGGCCCGCTTCAAGAGCCGGTTTAGGTGCCCGGGTGCTGCTGGCAGTTCTGTGGAGAGAAAAAATATAAGGCCTTGTATTACTGCTTACAGTATATGATAATGTCTATTTCATAATGTAGGGGGCTGCATGAAACAGATGCATCAAACCATCGTTTGTTTCAGACAGCTCTTCGCAAACAGAAGTGGAGAACAATTGTCCCTTCCGACCGTAGGGGATGGCATGAAACAAAGGTGTTAAACCATCCTTTGTCTCAGACAGCCCCCTGCAGACAGAGGGGCCAAATAATTTTAAAATTGAAAATAAAAATGTACCTTCTAAGTGCCAGCGTTCGTCTTAACCCCTTAGGGACCAGGCTCATTTTCACCTTAAGGACCAGGCCAAGTTTTGCAAATCTGACCAGTGTCACTTTATGTGGTGATAACTTTAAAACGCTTTGACTTATCCAAGCCATTCGGAGATAGTTTTTTCGTCACATATTGTACTTCATGACACTGGTAAAATGGAGTTAAAAAAATCATTTTTATTTATGAAAAATGAGAACAAAAAAATTTGCAAATTTCCAAAGTTTCAGTTTCCCCATATGTCTACTTCAGGTTAGGATCATTTTGGGAATGACATTTTATTTTTGGGGGACGTTACAAGGCTTAGAAGTTTAGAAGCAAATCTTGAAATTTTTCAAAACCTCCCTTTTTAAGGACCAGTTCAGGTCTGAAGTAAAATCATGAGGGTTACATAATAGAAACCACCCAAAAATGACCCCATTCTATGAACTACAACTTTTTTTTACACCATGTCCCAATTTAAGCCCCCCTGATGCACCCCTAGAGTAGTAACTCCATAAAAGTGACCCCATCTAAGAAACTACACCCCTCAAGGTATTCAAAACTGATTTTACAAACGTCATTAACCCTTTATGTGTTCCACAACAGTTAATGGCAAATGGAGATAACATTTCCGAATTTCGATATTTTTTGTTTTTGTGTGCAAATTTTCCATTTTTTCCAGCAACAAAGCAAGGGTTAACAGCCAGACAAAACTCAATATTTATTGCCCTGATTTTGTAGTTTATAGAAACACCCCATATGTGTTCGTAAACTGCTGTACGGGCACACAGCAGGGTGCAGAACAAAAGGAACGCCATTTGGTTTTTGGAAGGCAGATTTTGCTGGATTGGTTTTTAGACACCATGTCCCATTTGTATCCCCTTGATGCACCCCTAGAGTAGAAACTCTAAGGCCTCATGCACACGACCGTTGTATGCACCCGTGGCCGTTGTTCCGTCGAACAGTTTTTTCTGCGGTCCCATTGACTTTCAATGGGTCCGTGGAAAACTCGGCTACTGCACCGTTTTTTCACCCGCGCCCGTGTTTCGTGCCCGTGAAAAAATATAACCTGTCCTATTTTTTTCACGGCTGACGGTTCGCGGCCCCATTCAAGTCAATGGGGCCGTGAAAAACGCGTTTGCACACCCGTTTGTCATCCGCGGCCGCGCCCGTTTTATTTCATACTTCTGACATGGTCAAATTGTCTGCCAAAACTTGTGCCAATAAATTCTTAAAAAAAATAGATACAGGAAGTATATGGTCACAGGATATGGTAATTTCAAGCCTCCTGTGCAGACAAGCTGGTGTGTGGTGAGGCAGCCATTTTTCAAGTTTTTACCAGCCACCATGCCAAGGTGGAACGTTGAAAAATTGATTACCCTGGTCCAGGAGAGGCCCGAACTTTGGGACATCCGTGCCAACTCGTATTGTGACCGGGTTAAAAAGGATGCCTCATGGGAACAAGTGGCCCGGAGCCTACGAAAGCATGAATGGGCCAAAGCGGATAGCCGAGGTCGTGCTGAATTAGGTAAGTGATAGCAATGTAGTTGTGCTGTCATTTCCCTCTGTGTGGCCCAAATATGTAGTTTGTAATTTCCAGAGGGCACCATAGTGTTTTCGAAGTTGTACAGCCTCATTTATCCTAAAGCCCTGTACCTGGCTTATTATAGAGACGTGTATTAAATTCCATTTCCATATTTAAATGGCTGTCCTGCCCTTTGCGACAGCATACAGTACTCATGTATAATAACGTCTGGCTACTTTTTTCCTTGAAATTGCGCATCTTACAGTTGTCACCTTCACATATTGTAAAGTTTATTAGTCCTAATGGCTTGCATCCACACACCTGCTGGACTGTATCATGTGCTTTTTCCATCATTGCTTATTTTGCGCATTTTCCTTTTCCCTTTTTAATGTTTTTTTTTTTTTCAACAAAATTTCGTTTTTTTTTTTTAAAATGAAGATCTCACAATTGTCTTTCATTTCATTTTTAAACAGTCAAGCAAACCAAAACCCGCTGGGCTAGTTGCCGGGACCAATTCCGGCGGGAGGTTACCAGCAAAGGCCGGAGTGGGGAGGGAAGCTCCAAGAAACGGGCCTATATTTACACTGCCCAGCTGCAGTTCCTAAGGCCAGTAATGGATTTAAGGCTGCAAGTAGTTTTCTGTTTTTACTATGAATGTATTTAAAGGGCACACTTTCTGTAGTATGTAGACGGGTAAAACTGACCCTGAAATTAAAGGATCCAGTTGTGTTCTTGTATTGTTGATCTATACTTTCTCTAGTGCAGCCATGTCATAACTGACTACATCCAGCTGTATAACAACGCAAACTCGCAGCATGGCAGACTAGCTGTAAACTTACCAGTCCGGTTGGGAGTTGTGGTTGTGCATCAGCTGGTGGGCAACAGTTTGTACATGCCTGGTGTTGTTTGTCTTCATTATTTTTGGGGTGTGGTTAAACCAGGGCCCACCGCTTATGATCTGTTTGATGAAACGACACGTGTAGTGTGCAGATTGCGCCTCCCCTCTCTGTTTTGTTTGTGTCCAATACATTTAATGTCCGTCTAGGGACATAGAGGTTTGCAATATGAACAAGAAATAGGAGAAGGCAGATGACACGTGCACACTGCACGCATTATTTCCTCATACAGTACATCATCTAGTTTGCCGGCAAGAAGTCACACACCAATCGATTGGTTTGAACCTATTTCAAGGATTGGTTTACTATTTACCCTAGCTTGCAAAAAGCCTCCTCTTGGAATAGGAGGGCAGAATATGTATTTCATATTTTGGTTTTGGGACAATGCGACTTTGGTTTAATACAGACCGATTCCCTTACTTTGGTATGTATTTGAAAATGGAACTCCTTAGGTATTGGTATTGTCATTTATATTGCTTAAATGGTACTGAACCAAAGCCAACATTGATTCCTTTCCTAAAACATAGAAAATGTCAAAAAAAATGGATTATAATGATGTTCCAACTACGGTTGACCAGCAGGATTAAAAGTAATACTCTCACCATGGTCAATTGAGGGCTGGTACATGTTCATTCTTAGTAAATGATCGTATACTCGAATCTATTTTCCGCTTCATACTTTGGAAGGTGGTATGGTAGCGGGTCACATCCTGACGAGATGCCGTTGGCACTGGTTTTGGCACTTGAATGTTGAATCCTCTTCTGTTGTTGGACAGCTCCAAACAGCAAACAATGTTTTACTTTTTCAGTAACATTATGCCTTTACAAGACTTCTGCTAGCATTACATGTAAAATGCTATTATTTTCGATTTTGCACTGTTCACCTCTAAGCTAGTAGTGAGTAATTAAAATCAAATGTCTGATCTATGCTACCACTCTGTATCTAATTTGGAGACACACGCCAGATTCTAACTAATATAGTCTGTGTATTTATAAATGTAATCAAGGCCAAAATGTAATGTACTTTTTTTTGGTAATTCCATTTCAGAACTGTGGACAGTCTGGATCCCTCGGCTGATTCGGAGACGTCTGGGAGTGAGACCCCTGCGGTTTTCTCCCCCGCCACAAGTCCTGCTCCCACGCCGGCTGAGGACCCCGAGGACTCCACCCAGAGCCAAGCCCCCCAACCACTATCCAGTCCACCGCGGATTGTTAGACCCCAGCCCAGACGTCGCCGCCACGTCCCTCCCTCTTCCTCTGTGCCAGAGAGTCGGGAAGCAATTGATGCCCGAGTCCTCGATTTTCTGGCCCAGAGGAGGAGTGATGGCAAGGAGGAGAAAATGTTGAGGGGACTCGGGCCGCTACTGCAGCAGGTCCCTCAGAATGAGCAGCCTGACTGCATGGCTTGCTTGAACATGGTGATAAAAATGTTCATTTGCCCCAACCATGGGGACCTCAT
Organism: Bufo gargarizans; assembly: GCF_014858855.1. Lineage (NCBI taxonomy): Eukaryota > Metazoa > Chordata > Amphibia > Anura > Bufonidae > Bufo > Bufo gargarizans. Next base: position 268,822,583 of record NC_058083.1, read on the forward strand.
TGGGCAATTAAATGCAATGAAAATCAACATCGAAAATGCAGGCAAGCAGCCAAATCCTGCGCCATATCCATTCCCTCCCCAACCCACCCAAGGCCCTTCTTATGCCGCCGCCCCCCCCCACAGTACCTTCCACCTCAGGGGCCTATTCATTCTGGGGGCCAGCCCAGTTTACCAACTGGGGCCCCACCACAGGCCCAGGTTAGGCCACGGTCCACGTTTGCACCTGGCTCATTCACTCGGGACCTTCTTGATTTATAATTTGGGATGGTTGTTTTTTATCAAGCACTTTATTTTTATGTTATTTGTGTGTTGTTAGATAATTAGCCTTGCCAGTGTTTTGGGTGACCCCTAATTTGGAGTAAAGTATGGTTTGGGTCCCAAAAAATTGACTATTGTTTTATTTACACACTACACACAACATGTACATTTAAAAATGCATTCTAAAACAAAAGCTACACACACTGTATCTCACAAAGCCACACTTTATTTGGACGATCAATATCTTTATTTAGGGTTCCTGTGCAGATGAGGTATTAGAAAACTTTTTGGACCATACAAGCAAAATATCAAGATGTTTCAGAAAAATTCCATTTAGACAGAAACATCATTAATATTTAGTTATATGTATGTTTAAATATGTGATGTCCAAAAAATCTCAGCCCGCAAGCCCACGTCAAGGGTCCTCATTATCTTGCGAGTCCCTACACTCAACTAACACAATCATTTATAGTAATTTAGCTAGAAAATAAAAAAAACTAAAGAGCCCAGAAGATTTCAAAAACTGCCACGAATAGCGTCCCTCTGCCACGGCAAAGACCCCTCTGGGCTGATAAAGTAGTCTGCAAAGAGTTCCCGAACTGCAATGCCTGCAGTCCCAGGTAGTCTATGCAGGGTCCTTTCCAAACCCAAATCTGATGACGTAGGAAGATCTTCCATGTCAAGAGAAGAGGAAGCCTCGTGAATCCTGGTGAAGTTGTGTAGAACAACACAAGCTTGAATCACCAGGGTAGCATTCTCCGGATCCATCTGTATGGATGACAGAAACACCCTCCACTTGCTAGAGAGTATCCCGAAAGCGCACTCCACATACCGACGGGCACGAGTCAACCGGTAGTTGAAGATACGCCTCCTAACATCCAAACCATGCTTTGGGAAGGGCCGCATAACATGTGGAGTCAATGCAAACCCTTCATCCGCCACGATGACAAACGGAGCCGGCGGACCTGCATATCCGGGCAGTCTTCTGGACTCGGGCAGGGCAAGCTGGTTGGCACGAAGCCGCTCACCCATTCTAGAAGCACTAAAGATGCGAGCATCCGCAGTGCTTCCATAGGACCCGATATCTACCATTATAAACCGGTAATGACTGTCAGCAACAGCCATCAGCACTACCGAGAAAAACTGTTTATAATTGAAGAAACGGCTCCCTGAGTGTGGCGGCTTCTTCACACGGATGTGCTTGCCATCCATTGCCCCGATGCAGTTTGGGAACTGCGCAGAATTTTGGAAGCCCTCAGCGATCCGAAGCCAATCGTCCACCTTGGGCTGTGGCATCACCGTCTCTCGGAGTTGCTGCCAGATGACATGGCAAGTGTGTCGTACAATTCTCAAGCTCGTTGAGGTCCCTAAAAGAAACTCAAAATGCAGGGATGCAAAAGAGTTCCCAGTGGCAAGGAATCTGTAGGAAAAAGGATATAAAAAAATAAATAAAATAAAAAACAGTCATCAACAAATCGCATGTAAGAACATATTCAGGATTCTAGTATAATGCTGTATACACTACACGATTGAAAACACCATATGTCTAGTGGTGGGGAACCTATGGGACGGGTGCCATAGTCGGCACTCAAGGCCCTGTGTGTGGGCAGTACTACCACAACTAAGTGACAACAACTATGTTTAGCCCCTTTTTAATGCAGTAAATGCTGTGCAAGTGCACAAATATGTGAACATTATGCATGATGAGGACGTTAGCTGGAAATCTCGTGGGTTGCCAGCAGCACAATCATCCCAAATAGGGTCCAGACCGGTACATCGACTTTGACCAAGGTGGTGCACGCAGAGAGAGATCCTGACAGAGGGACCAATTTCATTCAGACACTACCAAAAACCACGGCACTTGCCAGTATTGGATGAAAATTGTTGACAGATTAATAACTCAGAAAGGAAGGTTACAGCTGCTGAATCACGGCGGACTGAGTGTATTAAACACCATTTTTAGCAAATGCCTGGAGAGTGCAGTGTATTTTTGGAGTGTCTGGAGGACGATGGCTGAACACAAGTTTGGAACTTTCTCCAAATTGTAAAAATTAATCAAAAAATGATAGGTCATGTGACAGAGATTAATGTGTTAAGAAACAAACCATTAAACTCCCCCAAATAAAAAAAAGGGCAAAGAAATGCTACTTCAGCAAACAGTAGCACATGTCTCACAGCAGCCATTTTGGAGCACATGTTACTCCTAACACAAGCAGTGCACATTTCTGTTGAAACTTAACAAGTACTATACTGCTTACCTCAATGTGACGACGAGCCTTTCCTCAGGAGTAATGCTGCACCTCATATTGGTGTCCATAAAGGTAAGGACAGTACGTAGAGACGACAGCAACCGATCAAAGGTACCCACTGACATCCGACAGAAGGAAAAGAACTTCTCCGGATGGCGGCGAAGATCTTGGTATAGCGTATGGAAGTGTCCTTTCCGGTACCGTTGTGAAACAATCGGATGGACCCAAAATCGTCGCCTTCTACTCGGTTCCTCATTCATCAAAGGAGTGCGCTGTCCCCAACGCCGAGAAACCAGCCAATGCAGCAATACCTCGTCCTCAGAATCAGACATGGTGATACAGCAAAGAGAGCAGCCAAAATAACCTCTGTACTCTGGAAAGACTACAGAAAATGGCCACCAATGCATACTCAGGTGCCCTTGATTTATAGCAGTATCCTGGGTGGAGATATTAAAATGACATTTTTTTAACCATTCCAAGATTTCTGACGGGCCGCAAAAAAACGGGAACACGGACAAACGGAAGCACAACGGAAGCAAAAACGGCCACGGATCACGGAACCACGTTTTGCGGACCGAGAAAAAAATACTGTCGTGTGCATGAGGCCTAAAAGAGTGAACCAATTTGGAAACTACGGGACAAGATGGCAGTTTTGTTGGTACTTTTTTAGGGTACATATGATTTTTGGTTGCTCTATATTACACTTTTTGTGAGGCAAAGTAACAAAAAATAGAAATTCTGAAATCTCCATTTGCCATTAACTCTTGTGGAACACTTAAAGGGTTAACAAAAGGTTAACAATCCGTTTTGAATACCTTGAGGGGTGTAGTTTTTTTTAAATAGGGTCACTTTTTGGAGTTTCAACTCTAGGGCTGCATCAGGGGGGGAGGGGTGGGGCTTCAAATGGGACATGGTGTCAAAAAACCAGTCCAGGAAAAACTGCCTTCCAAAAACCATATGGCGTTCCTTTGCTTCTGCGCCCTTCCATGTGACCATACAGCAGTTTACGACCACATATGGGGCATTTCTGTAAACTACAGAATCAGGGCAATAAATATTGAGTTTTGTTTGGCTGATAACCCTTGCTTTGTTACGGGAAAAAAAAAGGATTAAAATGAAAAATTTGCCAAAAAGTTGCTGTTTTGGCACCGTTTTTATTATTTACAACGTTCCTCTGACAGGTTATATCATGTACTATTTTTATAGAGCAGGTTCTCATGGATGCGGCGATACCCAATATGTATACTTTTTTTTATTTATTTAGGTTTACACAATAATATCATTTTTGAAACAAAAAAAAAAAATTATTTTTAGTGTCTCCATAGTCTGAGAGCAATAGTTTTTTTTATTTTTTGGACGATTGTCTTATGAAGGGTATAATTTTTTGCGGGATGAGGTGACGGTTAGATTGGCACCATTGTGGGGGGCATACGCCTTTTTGATTGCTTGGTGTTGGACCTTTAGTGACATAAGGTGACAAAACAAATGTTTTTTTAGCACAGTTTTTATTTTTTATTTTTTGACTGTTTACCTGAGGGGTTATGTCTTAGGATATTTTTATTGAGCCGGTCGTTACGGACATGGCGATACCCAATATGTATACTCTCTTAATTATTTTTTTTTTTAAGTTTTACACAATATCATTTTTTAAACAAAAAATAAAATAAAATCATGTTTTAGTGTCTCCATAGTCTAAAAGTCATAGTTTTTTCTGTTTTTGGGCGATTGTCTTAGGTAGGGTATCATTTTTGTGGGATGAGATGACTGTTAGATTGGCACTATTTTGGGGGGCATATGACTTTTTGATCGCTTGCTATTACACTTTTTATGATGTAAGGTGACAAAAAAATGGCTTTTTTGATACCGTTTTTATTTTTTACGGTGTTCACCTCAGGGTTTAGGTCATGTGGTATTTTTATAGAGCAGGCCATTGTCTCATGTAGGGGCTCATTTTTTGCAGGATGAGGCGACTGTTTTATTGGTACTATTTTGGCGTACATACACGACTTTTTTCATCACTTTTATTACCTTTTTTGGGAAGTAAGGTGGGCAAAATTTCAATGTCATCATAGTTTTTATTTTTTTATGGCGTTCACCGTGCGGGGAAAGTAACATGACTGTTTTATAGATGAGGTCGTTAGGGACGCGGTGATATCAAACATGTGTAGGGAATTTTATTTTTTAAATTTTTAATCAGTGATAAAGGTTTTTTTTATTTTTACTTTTTTTTTCTATATATAGTGTATAGTGTACTGTACTGTATTTTCACTTTACAAAGTCTGGTCAGACTTCTGCCTTTAGCAGAAGTCTAATCAGCACCATGGACAGCAGGAAGCCGTAGTCCCTCTTGAAGCGATCCCGCATTGACCGCCACAGAGTGGTAACCTTGTCAACTGTGAAAAAAAAAAAAGTAATTTAACAATATTATCATGGACTTAGGTTTACATTATACATGAGTTAGTGCTGTACTTACCACATTCTTTTTGATCCGCCGCATTAAGATCCTCCCAGCCACTGAACAAAGAGTCACAGATCTGCCTCCAGAGTCCCTGGGTCAGGTGATGGTCTGCATGGTCCCATAATGTGAGACGCACCTCCACCAGCTGGATAAAAGGAGTTTGTTGTCTATATGAGGGACAACGAACTCCCTATCTTTCCCGGTGGAGACTCTGGAACCCTGGAAGAAAAAGGAAACGAAAAATTATACAATGTACAAAAGAAAAATTCTAATTAAAACTAAGTATTCGATACTTACACGTCCCTGACCCCCACGTCCATTCCCCATAGACTCCGGAGGGGATTGGGGGATTCTGCCTGGCGGATCTAGTAGAAGGTTCCTAATAAACCATAAGAAAAATTGTTAAAACTAAAAATATTTGTTTAATATAGATATATAGAAATATACTTATTGCTGCCGGTCTTGGTCCATGCTATCTCCACCTCCCCTCAGTGACTCAGAGGCCCCCTGATGACCGGGCCCCAGCAGATGATGGTGCTGGCGTGGCGGCAGAGCTGGTCGATGATGAAAAAATGAATAATAATAATAAAAAGAATGCTATTGGAATATAGAAAACTATTGTTGCGTGTACTTACTGGTTCTTGGATTCGACGACGCCTTCTTGGAGGCCTACGTCTTCCATGTTCTGATTCGGACATCAGTAGAGATATAATACAAAAGTATATTTTAACATGTGAAACAACATAATTGACATAGATATCCCAAATTTTTGTTACTTACTTTTGGATACTTTTCTGACAGATGTCACAATTTTAGTTTTGGCTTGTAGATGCTAAATTTTTTTTTAAATAAACATATATATATAAAATAGTTTTTGATTCCCCACCTCAATGCCATCTGCCCCACTCCGAGTGCCATCCAGTCCCCCCATACCATAAACTGCCCACATGCTGACAGACACACCATTGCCATCTTCCCCCTTACCATAAACTGAACCCCCCGCCATAATCTACCCACATGAATCGTGCACCAAATCGGTGCCTCTTCTGCCCCCCCCCCTGCGATTACCCACACCTGTCATCAATCTGCCCCCAATCGGTGCCGTATTTGACGCACCCCACACGTGCAATAATCTGGCCCCTATTCACTGACCTAACCAAAGTGCGTTGTTCACACCCAAAATTGCCATCAGCCCGACCGCTGAGCCATCTGCCCAACCCCCTCCCATCGCATGTCAACAATTGGCCGCCTATCCCATGACCGCATCGAAATTTCATAAACCACCCCCGCACACCAAACCCCCCCCCCCATCAGCCACACTGCTCTGAAATCTGACCCCTCTGACATCTTTCCCACCCCTGCAATAATCAGGCCAATGCTCAATGACCCAAACACCCCCCCCCCCCCCTTGCCATTACCCCCACACCACTTCGGTGACATCTGTCCAAGCACCCCCATCCAAGTGCCATTATATGCCTCCATGACAGATAGAAAGATTATAGGAAAATGTACCTGTTTGCGACTTGTGCATCCAAGATGGCCACTGTGTTTGCAGGGGGAGGTTACATACATTCTGAGCATGCTCAGATGTTAAAATTTATGGAAACGGATCCGCCTCAGATGGAACCATCACAGATGGATCCGTCCTTATTGATTTCAATTGTGTGTTCGGACGGATCCATTTGCCTCCGCATCATCATCGTCATCGTTTTGGTGTCGGCCTCTAGAGCAGAATGGAGGCGGAACGGAGGCAAACAATGCATTTTGAATGGATAAGGATCCGCTCAGAATGCATCAAAGTCAAAACTGATCCGTTTTGGACCGCTTGTGAGAGTGCCGAACGGATCTCACAAACTGAATTCAAATAGCCAGTGTTAAAGTAGCCTTAGTCCTCAAGATCAAGATACTTTTCTTAACCAAAGATCTCACAAAACTCATTACTGGGAGATCACTTCACTCTAGTGTTTACTTGCCCAAGTACAAATAGATGAACAAGCTTAAAGCATAACTGTCATTCTATTTTTATTTTTGTAATGTGTTGGGGCAAGGATATTGTCTATTTTGGTAATATACTTTAACCACCTCAGCCCCCCTAGCTTAAACCCCCTTAATGACCAGACCACTTTTTACACTTCTGCACTACACTCCTTTCACCGTTTATCGCTCGGTCATACAACTTACCACCCAAATTAATTTTACCTCCTTTTCTTCTCACTAATAGAGATTTCATTTGGTGGTATTTCATTGCTGCTGACAAAATTGACCAAAATTTTAGCAAAAAAAAAAAGACATTTTTCACTTTCTGTAAAAAAAAGTTTTCTCTAAATTTATTGTCCTACATGTCTGTGATAAAAAAAAAAAAAAAATGCAATAAGTGTATATTTATTGGTTTGGGTAAAAGTTATAGTGTTTACAAACTATGGTACAAAAAAATTAATTTACGCACTTTCTGAGCACCTGTCAAGTTTCCTGAGGTTCTACAATGCCCAGGCAGTAAATGTCCCCATTTTGGAAAAGAAGACACCCCAAGGTATTCCGTGAGGGGTATGGTGAGTTCATGTAAAATTTTATTTTTTGTCACAAGTTAGCGGAAAAGTCTCATATTCCACTAACTTGTGACAAAAAATAAAATTTTACATGAACTCACCATACCCCTCACAGAATACCTTGGGGTGTCTTCTTTCCAAAATGGGGTCACATGTGGGTATTTATACTGCCCACATGTGTCACCGCCGTACTCAGAAGTAGGGCAATGTGTATTTTTACATATACCCATGCTGGGTGAGATAGATAGCTCTGTAAAAGACAACTTTTCCCATTTTTTTATACAAAGTTGTCAATTTACAGAAATATTTCTCTCACCCAGCATGGGTAAATGTAAAAATACACCCCAAACCACATTGCCCTACTTCTCCTGAGTACGGCGATACCACATGTGTGACACTTTTTTGCAGCCTAGGTGCACAAAGGGGCCCAAATTCCAATGAGTACCTTTAGGATTTCACAGGGCATTTTTACGCATTTGGATTCCGTGAGGGGTATGGTTAGTTCATGTAAGATTTTATTTTTTGTCACAAGTTAGTGGAATATGAGACTTTCCGCTAACTTGTGCCAAAAAAAATTCTATTAAACTTGCCATGCCCCTCAAAAAAAATATTCTGTCACTGCGGTGGGGCGGACAGAACGCAAGTGTGCGCACAAGATCAGGCCTGATCGGGCGAACGTTGCGTTTTTTGCAGAGCCTTTAGAACATGTCCTATTCTTGTTGGCAATTGCAGACAAGAAAAGGCATTTTCTATATAGTTATGGCAATGTGCGGATCCGCAAAATGCGGAAAGCACATTGCCGGTGTCCGTGTTTTGCGGATCCGCAAAACACATACTGACTTCTGAATGGAGCCTTACAGGGGGATGATCAATGACAGGGGGGTGATCAGGGAGTCTATATGGGGTGATCAGGGGTTAATAAGTGACAAAGGGGAGGGGTGTAGTGTAGTGTGGTGATTGGTGCTACTAACAGAGCTGCCTGTGTCCTCCGGTGGTCGATCCAAGCAAAAGGGACCACCAGAGGACCAGGTAGCAGGTATAGTAGATGCGGTTAACAAAACAGCATCTAATATACCTTTTTGGGGTTAAACAATAAATAAAAATTGCATCTACAGCCTGCCAGCGAATGATCGCTGCTGGCAGGCTGTAGATCAACTTCTTAGCTGCGCGTCGCTGTGAATAACCCGGCCGCCTGCAGGACGCATCCCTGCGTTAGTCAGTCGGGAGATGGTTAATTACTGAAATTATACATTTGTATTAGAAAAAAAGCTCTAAAGTGGCCCATTTTGAGCCTTAGCAACGCTGCTCTGTCTTCTGTTTAACAGAAGACAGAAGAGTGTTGCTAAGGCTCAAAATGGGCCACTTTAGAGCTATTTTTCTAATACAAATGTATAATTTCAGTAATTAAAGTATAATAGATAGTATCATTGCCCCAACACATTACAAAAATAAAAAAAAGAATGACAGTTACACTTTAAAGCCCACCCCCATTCAATAAAAATAAAATAAAAATCTATATATTTTTTTACATTACCTGGGGAACAAACAGACCACTTACATGATGCCATTCTTTTCATCTGATGCCTGATGTATAATGTGCAATTGGTAGCCTAAGGCACTTCCTGTTGTTCTTGGATTGGTTAGCACAGTTCACTAAAAGAGGTTCTGCAGTTTGTTTAAACTGATTATCTATCCTCTGGTTAGATCATCAGCATCTTGTCGGCGGGGGTCTGTACAGAGCTTAGCCCCGCCCAGTCCAGTTGATACTAGTCATGACGTAACTGGGCCTGCGGTAAACAGCGAGAAGGCAGCGGCTCTCCCGTTGATCAGATGCTGATGATCTATCCAGAGGATAGATCATCAGTTTAAACAAACTGCAGAACCCCTTTAAGCAGTGCTAGCCAATCCAAGAGCACGACTGGACAAGTAGGAAGTGGTTTAGGCTAGCAATGTATAGAGTGCACCAGTCTGGAAAGAAATGTGGCCAATTAGGATGGCAGAAGAGGGTCTGAAGATTTGTGGAACTAAAAGGATGGAAAGGAGGTCACTATGTAAATGATGTGTCCGTTTCCCAGTTAAGGTCAATTTTGTTTGTTGACCTGGAATTTTGTTTTGAGTAAAGAGAAATCTTCCTTACTGACTAGTTTCTTCATTAGATAAAACACTACCTCTATTTCATGCCTCTATAAAACAGCACTGGGTCAAATTACCACAAACTCCCAACAAATTGCAGAACTCTGCCAGGTGAGAATTAACATGTTGCTTTCTATGCTTCACTTTGTGTTGTACTTTTACTATAGTCATTGGATGTAATCAGAGAATTGTGCTTGTTGTGATGTCAGGTTGTTACAGGAAAGCCTCTCGGTGTCATTTCTGTTACAACTCATGCTTTTCATGTAAATTGTGTACTATATTGAAATGTGAATATATAAAACAGAAAACTTGTTTGAATTTTTTTAATAAACAAAATACAATTTATAAATAGGTTATGTAATAAATTACAAGACACATTAAGAAATTCTCATTGTGCTGTTAAGTCCCATTTTAGTAGATTTCAGATGCTTCTGATGCGGAAGTAGGTATAACAACTCCCTGCTTCTGTAACATTCGAAGGACATCCAATATTGCATCTAACTCTGTTCTAAACTTCTCCAGCTCCGTGTTCTTTTGTTGCACAAGCCTCTTCCATTTCTCAACTTCTTTGACTTGTGCAGCTTCAGCCACGTGACGTGTTCGGTCAATTATCTGCAAATAGACAGCAGTATTTTTTTCTACTGACAAATGGTGGCACAGTTTTGTAATTTGATAAAGCTCACATACACTAGTGAAAAGAATGAGTGCAAGCCAGCCCACTAGATACTCAAGCGAATGGCGAGATGCTGTTGAGTCCCACTATATCAGGCATGTCCAAACCGCGGCCCTCCAGCTGTTGCAAAACTACAACGTATCATTGACTTGAATGGGTCTGCAATATACAGCGCGGTGGGAAGCAGAGGCACAGATCGGAAGCACTTCAAAGCGCTTCGGTGGGCTTTTGGGTCCGTGCCTCCACAAAAGATAGGACATGTCCTATCTTTTGCCAAATATTGCTGATCGCGGACCCATTTAAATCAAACCGCAATTTGCAGTCCGCAGCATGGGCATGAATGGCCTACAGTTGTGTGAATGAGCCCTTAGTCTCATAATTGACATTGTGAGACTAGTGGAATCTACAACATTTAATGTCTTAAATCATCCATACAATCCCCCACTTAGTCATCTGATGAGACGTGTCAGCATCATTCATGTCTTGCTATAATTTACCTATTCATTAAATATTGTACGAGTGCTTCTAGTTGGTAAAAGTTAGCTAATGAAAGCTTGAGTCGCTGCAAGAGAAGCTGCAAACATATTCATGATGCTTCCAGTGTTAGACATGCATTTCAGTTAGAAGAGGTCTGCCAGTCTACCTGTTGGAGTTCTTGCTCCCTTTGCGAATGCCTGATTTCCATGTGTTTGATTTTACTTTCAAGTGTTAAAAAGTGCCTCATTTCTGGACTGTGACATTCCTTGGCCATCTTTAATTCCTCGAACAGGTTTGCCATCTTTTGGACAGAAAGTGAAAATGTTATTTTGAGAAATCTTTAATAATATACCTAAGCCAAAGGTAACTGCTTTTAGAACTTTCGGAGGAGCGCAAGCGCTCTGCATAATATGCATACATTATTCTTCCCATAGTTAATCAAATATCACAACTTTTGGATAAAACATAATGATGATTATACCAATGATTTACATTAAACCAGACATCCAGCTATCTCAGCTGCGACCAGTGACTTGAGAGAAGCTACAGCGACTATGAAGTAATCTAAAATGCAACTCTGGTCTCATCAGAGCAGAGAGCGGCAACCTGCAGCAAGCATGCCAGCGGTGGCACGCAGACCGCTTTCTGATGGCACTCCAGCTGTCACCAAATGACGGCAAGACTTTTCAGTCTTGTGGCCATTAGTTGGATGGCACGCCACCGCGCTGTACCTCTGAACATAAAGATCTTCAGACGAGTCATGAACGACACATCTGCTAGGCCCAGAGGAGCGATAGCAGAGAGTGGCACTCTGCTACCCTACAGGCTGGCTGCTACGGTGCCTCACCGCTGTGCATCTCCTCCTCCTCAGGACTGCCACAAAATGCTACCAGAGGTATTTAAATGTACTGAGAGTTTGTGTGTGATCAGATTCGGGGTGGGGAAACCAGCATGTGACCTGGTTGGGACTGGGAACAGGAAGGTGAGCTTGGGGAGAGGAGCATGTCACCAGATTTTGGGAAGGGAGGGGGGGTGAGCTCGGGGTAATGAGCATGTGACCAGATTGGGATGGGTGGGGGGGCAGGATTGTGAGCTTAGGGACATGGGGGATGAGCACTGTGACCACATTGAGGGTTGGTGAGCCTGAACAAGATTGCTGGGAGATAGGGGAGGCTGGTTATGAAGGGAATACTTTGGGGGATTGTGGGAGGGAGTGATGAGCCTGAAAATGATTTCTGGGGGGGATGGGGAACAAACTAACTGACTACTTTGGGGGGCACAGTGGGGATGGTCAGATCTAAGTGTGATTGGTGCATCTCTGTAGGGGTCACCAGTATATGGGGTACCAATATATGTAGGACAGTGGTGGGGAAGGAAGGCCCTCAGGCACTTAAAATGAGTGAGGGCTGCTCTTCCCTACTGTCAGTGTAAGTGTACGGTTGGTGGGGGCTAGTCACCCATATATTGGTCCCTTAGGAGGATTCTGTGGAGCAGTGACAATCTTTACTATTTTTCTGAAAAGTTGTAAACCTCTAACCCGTGCAGGTCAGGCAGTGTTGTTGAGAATTTTGGGACAAAGCTAGTAAATACCTGGTTTATGTCACATAGTTATATTACTTTCCCATATGGCTCGGCACACTGTGCGCTTCAGCTTTGATTTTATTTTTAAATCAGCACGCCGTACAGAAAACGTTGCTGACCCCTGCATCAGAGGCTCAAGTTGCTGTTCTGTTTCTCCCCCATGCTTTGCACTGTAGCTACTTCAGAATGGTTTGTATGTGTTGTGTAAGCACAAGAATTACAACAAGGAGAGAATGATTGGAATCTACAAACAACTATATACTGCTAGTCGAAAAACAGGTAATGGCCACATACATTTAGAGCAAAAGCTCTGTATTATTTGATCAGATCTAAACATTAGCAAACACAAAAAAAAAAAAAAAGAATCTATCATCCTATGAATTTTTGTTAAAGGGGTTGTCTGGGTTCAGAGCTGACCCGGACGACATACCCATAATTTCACTAAGGCAGTCTCCCTGACTTGAGCATCGGAGCAGTTCATGATCGCGCAGGGCAAGGGTTCTTTTATTTACAATAACACACTGCTGGCGGAAGCTTCTGCCCAGCAGTGTGTTCGGTGACGTCACCGGCTACGATGGGGGGGGCTTTAGCGCTGCCATAGCCGTTTTACGTAACTCCACAAAATGCCTTTGCCCTGCGCGATTCATCGCAGGGCAAAGGAGAGCATCGGAGCATGAACTGCTCCAATGCTCAAATCAGGGGGCTGCCCGGGTGAAAATGGGAGTATGTCCGGGTTCAGCTCTGAACCCGGACAACCCCTTTAACCACTTCAGCCCCGCTAGGTGAAACCCCCTTCATGACCAGAGCACTTTTTACACTTCGTCACTACACTACTTTCACCGTTTATCGCTCGGTCATGCAACTTACCATACAAATGAATTTTACCTCCTTTTCTTCTCACTAATAGAGCTTTCATTTGGTGGTATTTCATTGCTGCTGGCATTTTTACTTTTTTTGTTATTAATCAAAATGTAACGATTTTTTTGCAAAAAAATGACATTTTTCACTTTCAGCTGTAAAATTTTGCAAAAAAAAACGACATCCATATATAAATTTTTTGCCAAATTTATTGTTCTACATGTCTTTGATAAAAAAAAATGTTTGGGCAAAAAAAAAAAATGGTTTGGGTAAAAGTTATAGCATTTACAAACTATGGTACAAAAATGTGAATTTCCGCTTTTTGAAACAGCTCTGACTTTCTGAGCACCTGTCATGATTCCTGAGGTTCTACAATGCCCAGACAGTAGAAAACCCCCACAAATGACCCCATTTCGGAAAGTAGACACCCTAAGGTATTCGCTGATGGGCATAGTGAGTTCATAGAACTTTTTATTTTTTGTCACAAGTTAGCGGAAAATGATGATGTTTTTTTTTTTTTTTTTTTCTTACAAAGTCTCATATTCCACTAACTTGCGACAAAAAATAAAAAATTCTAGGAACTCGCCATGCCCCTCACGGAATACCTTGGGGTGTCTTCTTTCCAAAATGGGGTCACTTGTGGGGTAGTTATACTGTCCTGGCAATTTAGGGGCCCAAATGTGTGAGAAGAACTTTGCAATCAAAATGTGTAAAAAATGACCGGTGAAATCCAAAAGGTGCACTTTGGAATATGTGCCCCTTTGCCCACCTTGGCAGCAAAAAAGTGTGACACATCTGGTATCACCGTACTCAGGAGAAGTTGGGGAATGTGTTTTGGGGTGTCATTTTACATATACCCATGCTGGGTGAGAAAAATATCTTGGTCAAATGCCAACTTTGTATAAAAAAATGGGAAAAGTTGTCTTTTGCCAAGATATTTCTCTCATCCAGCATGGGTATATGTAAAATGACACCCCAAAACACATTCCCCAACTTCTCCTGAGTACGGCGATACCAGATGTGTCACACTTTTTTGCTGCCAAGGTGGGCAAAGGGGCACATATTCCAAAGTGCACCTTTCAGATTTTGCAGGCCATTTTTTACACATTTTGATTGCAAGGTACTTCTCACACATTTGGGCCCCTAAATTGCCAGGGCAGTATAACTACGCCACAAGTGACCCCATTTTGGAAAGAAGACACCCCAAGGTATTCCGAGAGGGGCATGGCGAGTTCCTAGAATTTTTTATTTTTTGTCACAAGTTAGCGGAAAATGATGATTTTTTTTTTTTCTCTTTTTTCCTTACAAAGTCTCATATTCCACTAACTTGCGACAAAAAATAAAAAATTCTAGGAACTCGCCATGCCCCTCACGGAATACCTTGGGGTGTCTTCTTTCCAAAATGGGGTCACTTGTGGCGTAGTTATACTGCCCTGGCAATTTAGGGGCCCAAATGTGTGAGAAGTACTTTGCAATCAAAATCTGTAAAAAATGACCGGTGAAATCCGAAAGGTGCACTTTGGAATATGTGCCCCTTTGCCCACCTTGGCATCAAAAAAGTGTCACACATCTGGTATCGCCGTACTCAGGAGAAGTTGGGGAATGTGTTTTGGGGTGTCATTTTACATATACCCATGCTGGGTGAGAGAAATATCTTGGCAAAAGACAACTTTTCCCATTTTTTTATACAAAGTTGGCATTTGACCAAGATATTTTTCTCACCCAGCATGGGTATATGTAAAATGACACCCCAAAACACATTGCCCAACTTCTCCTGAGTACGGCGATACCAGATGTGTCACACTTTTTTGCTGCCAAAGTGGGCAAAGGGGCACATATTCCAAAGTGCACCTTTCGGATTTTGCAGGGCATTTTTTACACATTTTGATTGCAAAGTTCTTCTCACACATTTGGGCCCCTAAATTGCCAGGGCAGTATAACTACGCCACAAGTGACCCCATTTTGGAAAGAAGACACCCCAAGGTATTCCGTGAGGGGCATGGCGAGTTCCTAGAATTTTTTATTTTTTGTCGCAAGTTAGTGGAATATGAGACTTTGTAAGGAAAAAAGAAAAAAAAAGAAAAATCATCATTTTCCGCTAACTTGTGACAAAAAATAAAAAATTCTAGGAACTCGCCGTTCCCCTCACGGAATACCTTGGGGTGTCTTCTTTCCAAAATGGGGTCACTTGTGGCGTAGTTATACTGCCCTGGCAATTTAGGAGCCCAAATGTGCAAGAAGTACCTTGCAATCAAAATGTGTAAAAAATGGCCTGCGAAATCCGAAAGGTGCACTTTGGAATATGTGCCCCTTTGCCCACCTTGGCTGCAAAAAAGTGTCACACATCTGGTATCGCCGTACTCAGGAGAAGTTGGGCAATGTGTTTTGGGGGGTCATTTTACATATACCCATGCTGGGTGAGAGAAATATCTTGGCAAAAGACAACTTTTCCCATTTTTTTATACAAAGTTGGCATTTGACCAAGATATTTTTCTCACCCAGCATGGGTATATGTAAAATGACACCCCAAAACACATTCCCCAACTTCTCCTGAGTACGGCGATACCACATGTGTGACACTTTTTTGCAGCCTAGAGGCCCAAATTCTTTTTAGGAGGGCATTTTTAGACATTTGGATCCCAGACTTCTTCTCACACTTTCGGGCCCCTAAAAAGCCAGGGCAGTATAAATACCCCACATGTGACCCCACTTTGGAAAGAAGACACCCCAAGGTATTCAATGAGGGGCATGGCGAGTTCCTAGAATTTTTTTTTTTTTTGCATAAGTTAGCGGATATTGATTTTTTTTTTGTTTTTTTCTCACAAAGTCTCACTTTCCGCTAACTTAGGACAAAAATTTCAATCTTTCATGGACTCAATAGGCCCCTCACGGAATACCTTGGGGTGTCTTCTTTCCGAAATGGGGTCACATGTGGGGTATTTATACTGCCCTGGCTTTTTAGGGGCCCTAAAGCGTGAGAAGAAGTCTGGAATATAAATGTCTAAAAATGTTTACGCATTTGGATTCCGTGAGGGGTATGGTGCGTCCATGTGAGATTTTATTTTTTTGACACAAGTTAGTAGAATATGAGACTTTGTAAGAAAAAACAAACAAAAAATTTCCGCTAACTTGTGCCAAAAAAAATGTCTGAATGGAGCCTTACCAGGGGGGGGGGGGGGGGGGTGATCAATGACAGGGGGGTGATCAATGACAGGGGGGTGATCAATGACAGGGGGGTGATCACCCATATAGACTCCCTCATCACCCCCCTGTCATTGATCACCCCCCTGTAAGGCTCCATTCAGACGTCCGCATGATTTTTACGGATCCATGGATACATGGATCGGATCCACAAAACACATGCGGACGTCTGAATGGAGCCTTACAGGGGGTTATCAATGACAGGGGGTGATCAGGGTGATCACCCCCCTGTCACTGATCACCCCCCCTGTAAGGCTCCATTCAGACATCCGCATGATTTTTTACGGATCCATGGATCGGATCCACAAAACGCATGCGGACGTCTGAATGGAGCCTTACAGGGGGGTTATCAATGACAGGGGATGATCAGGGTGATCACCCCCCTGTCAATGATCACCCCTCCTGTAAGGCTCCATTCAGACGTCCGCATGATTTTTACGGATCCATGGATACATGGAGCGGATCCACAAAACACATGCGGACGTCTGAATGGAGCCTTACAGGGGGGTTATCAATGACAGGGGGTGATCAGGGTGATCACCCCCCTGTCACTGATCACCCCTCCTGTAAGGCTCCATTCAGACATCCGCATGATTTTTTACGGATCCATGGATACATGGATCGGATCCACAAAACGCATGCGGACGTCTGAATGGAGCTTTACAGGGGGGTTATCAATGACAGGGGATGATCAGGGTGATCACCCCCCTGTCATTGATCACCCCCTGTAAGGCTCCATTCAGACGTCCGCATGTGTTTTGCGGATCCGATCCATGTATCCATGGATCCGTAAAAATCATGCGGACGTCTGAATGGAGCCTTACAGGGGGGTGATCAATGACAGGGGGGTGATCAATGACAGGGGGTGATCAGGGAGTGTATATGGGTGATCACCCGCCTGTCATTGATCACCCCCCTGTAAGGCTCCATTCAGACGTCCGTATGCTTTTTGCGGATCCGATCCATGTATCCGTGGATCCGTAAAAATCATACGGACGTCTGAACGGAGCCTGACAGGGGGGTGATCAATGACAGGGGGGTGATCAGGGAGTTTATATGGGGTGATCATGGGTGATCAGGGGTTTATAAGGGGTTAATAAGTGACGGGGGGACGGGGGGGGGGGTGTAGTGTAGTGTAGTGTGGTGTTTGGTGCGACTGTACTGACCTACCTGAGTCCTCTGGTGGTCGATCCTAACAAAAGGGACCACCAGAGGACCAGGTAGGAGGTATATTAGACGCTGTTATGAAAACAGCGTCTAATATACCTGTTAGGGGTTAAAAAATTCGGATCTCCAGCCTGCCAGCGAGCGATCGCCGCTGGCAGGCTGGAGATCCACTCGCTTACCTTCCGTTCCTGTGAGCGCGCGCACCTGTGCGCGCGCGTTCACAGGAAATCTCGCGTCTCGCGAGAAGACGCGTATATGCGTCCAGGAGGAATAAAGCAACCACCTCCCGGACGCATATATGCGTACAGCGGTCGGGAGGTGGTTAAAGGGCTTCTGTCACCCCACTAAAGTGATTTTTTTTTTTTGGGCTAGTGAAATTAGTTATATTGCGATATATGACAATATAATTGTGTTACTTACTTTGATCCAGCAGTTTCTTCAAAAAACGAAGTTTTATCATAAGTAAATTCGGTCTCTAACAGCAAGTAGGGCGGCTACTTGCTGCTAGCTGCTGCAGAAATCCGCCCCCTCGTCGTGTTGATTGACAGGGCCAGCCGGGATCTCCTCCTCCGGCCAGCCCTGTCGGCATTTCAAAAATCGCGCGCCTCTGTTGATTCGGCGCAGGCGCTCTGAGATGAGGAGGCTCGTCTCCTCAGCACTCCCTCAGTGCGCCTGCGCCGATGACATCACCGAAATAGAAGACGTCATCGGCGCAGGCGCACTGAGGGAGTGCTGAGGAGACGAGCCTCCTCATCTCAGGAGCGCCTGCGCCGAATCAACAGAGGCGCGCGATTTTTGAAATGCCGACAGGGCTGGCCGGAGGAGGAGATCCCGGCTGGCCCTGTCAATCAACACGACGAGGGGGCGGATTTCTGCAGCAGCTAGCAGCAAGTAGCCGCCCTACTTGCTGTTAGAGACCGAATTTACATATGATAAAACTTCGTTTTTTGAAGAAACTGCTGGATCAAAGTAAGGCTACTTTCACACTAGCGTTCGTCGGTCCGCTCGTGAGCTCCGTTTGAAGGGGCTCACGAGCGGACCCGAACGCAGCCGTCCAGCCCTGATGCAGTCTGAATGGAGCGGATCCGCTCAGACTGCATCAGTCTGGCGGCGTTCAGCCTCCGCTCCGCTCGCCTCCGCACGGACAGGCGGACAGCTGAACGCTGCTTGCAGCGTTCGGGTGTCCGCCTGGCCGTGCGGATCCGTCCAGACTTACAATGTAAGTCAATGGGGACGGATCCGTTTGAAGATGCCACAATATGGCTCAATCTTCAGGCGGATCCGTCCCCCATCGACTTTACATTGAAAGTCTGGACGGATCCGTCCGAGGCTATTTTCACACTTAGGCTGTTATATGCTAAAATAATGCAGACGGATCCGTCCTGAACGGAGCCTCCGTCTGCATTATTATGATCGGATCCGTTCAGAACGGATCCGATCGAACGCTAGTGTGAAAGTAGCCTTAGTAACACAATTATATTGTGATATATCGCAATATAACTAATTTCACCAGCCCAAAAAAAAAAATATCACTTTAGTGGGGTGACAGAAGCCCTTTAACTTTCGTCTGGTTGGTCTTTACATGCTTCTTGCTGAGCTATTAATTTCCTTTTGGCCCAAAGTAAACTACATCCAAAATTGTATTTATTTGATTAATACAAATTTGTAATGAACTAAGATTGTGTACAATGTGGTTCTTGATAAACGTCTTCCATAATTTCTACAAATTGATGTAAAATGATGCAAATGAGTCATTCTGGGTCAGGTCAAGCACGCGTCACATACCTCTTTTTGTAGCGTTTCCTCCCTGATTCGTGAAACAGCCAGAGTCTCTCTGTCCTTCTGTAGATCAACAACTTGCTTTTGAAGGTGCTTTATATGGATCTGCAGGAATACAGGGAAGTAATTTTTTTTACATTAGGGAAGTAACTGGAATATACTTACTGGTAATTTCCTTTCATGAGTCCTCCACAATGGCACTACACTGAGATGACCCTCCTCTAACCATGTAGGGACAGGAAGAATACATTGCCCCTTTTCCTCAGGGTCTCGCTAGATCTGGAAAGCCTACAAATTGAACAGCACCAGACACCAAGCACTGTATCTTATATGTCCTATATTTTTTATCCATGGGATCCAGTAATGAACCAATGTCCACAAAGGGCAGCGTGTTAGAATTCCCAACTAGCTTTGCCAGGGAAATGTTCCCCATAGGGCAAGCCGAAAGCACAGACTCATCATCATCATCACTGGAGGCCAAAACAGCTTCATATTTGTGACCTTCCATTCCATTTCAATTAAGGCATGAAGGTTTTTATGTACAGGAAAACATGTCTGTTTTTCTGCTCCAGACCACTGAACAGCTCATCTTGAACTTTTTCATCAAGTAAATTTAGAGTTGCCCGTAAAACTTCAATTAATTCTTTTGTCATCAGAGGGAAATAAATATTCTTTATACAGACGAGTCATCAGCGTCTGAGTTAGGCTCAGACCGAGTCAGAATCTGACAAAGAGCGACCAGAAGAAATAACCTTACTCTCCCCCCCTCTCTTAGACATAAAAAGTATGGGCTCAGAGATTGCAAAACCTGCTATGGCTGAACGCATCTCCTGCCTAATAATATCCACGAACTTCCTCTCTCAAATTTAGAACCAAATCTTTAGCTATATGAGATTTCTGACATGAGAATATGAACTACTTTTCAATGTAATCCCCTTTGACTTCAACACACTTATTCTGCTTCGCCTCCAGTTATCAGATGCCCTCAGAAAAGAAGAAGACTTCTTGCTGCTGCAGGAATCCTGTTACCACCTCTTTGATTGCATTATCATCAGGAAATTGTTCCTTGCGCAGAAATTTCTTCAGGTTCCGAAAGAGAAAGTAATTACTGGGAACCAGGTCTGGACTGTAGGGTGGATGGTTAAGCTCCCTGATAGCAGCTTGTGATTTGTGAGACTTGTAAGCTTGTTGAAGCATAGGTGTCTCCAGTAATTGTGTGGCATTAATTCTAGTAATAAAATGTCTCCTGTATCCCCAAAAACTGTTTCCATGATCTTTCTAGCTGACTGCTGCACACAGAATTTCTTTGGAGTTGGTGACCCCTTGTGCTTCCATTGCATGTACTCTTGTTTCGACTCAAGATCATGGTGGTGAACCCATGTTTCATCACCTGTAATAATTTGGGAATCAAAGTCTCCTGGATTTTCTCTAAGCATGTGTAAATTCTTTTGGCTAAATTGCTGGCGACAAGTTTTTTGCTCAGGCGTCAACATTTGTGGTACCCACCAGAAACTGACCTTTGACATAATTAAAACTGAATGATACTGGAGACTGTGCCAACTGAAATGCCTAATTCATGAGCTATAACACGACTTTAACCCAACAATCTTCAAAATCATGGCCTTCACTTTACGGCACATTTCCTCTGCAGTTCATGCTCCGCTGCTCTCCTTTGCCCTGCACTAAATCACGCAGGGCAAAGGCATTTTCTGGAGTTCCAGTGATGTACCGGACTCTCCATGGGGCTGCCAGGCAGAGGCTTCCGCCCAGCAGTGAGCCCGGTAAGGTCACTGGCACTGATGGGCGGGCTTTAGCGCCGCCCTAGCCTGTAAAACGAATAGGGCAGTGCTAAAGCCCACCCATCAGAGCTGGTGACATTACCGAACACACTGCTGGGCGGAAGCCTCCGTTCGGCAGTGTGTTATGGTAAATAAAAGAGCCATTGCCCTGCACGATCCAGCAAGGGCAAGGGAGAGCATCGGAGCATGACATGCTCCGATGCCATCAGGGGTGCTGACTGGGTGAAAATATGGGTATGTCCGGAAAACCCCTTTAAGTTTAGGTACAGATTAAGCCTTATGAGCGGTTTCTTTCTCACTAACCATGATGCACACCAGGAAAGAAACATAAGAGAATTCAAAACATGAGCCATATGAGCAACACATATGCTGTAACTTACAACTGTAGTACACTGGGAAGTCTCCATGCTGTCTCCTAACTCAGATATAATTATAGGAGGACAGCTAGAACTCAGATCAGCGGGAGACCTCCACCTTGAACTTCTCGCCAGCAATTACTCCAGCCCTCACCATGCATAGCGTGGACCCACTCCAGAAAGGGGAAACAGACATCACTTACCCACCTCAATCAGGCCCCCTCTGATGTCATATGCCAGGCTGAAAATATTAGAAAGCAAAGGGGCTGTATTAAGACCGGATGGACTCCAGTGTCCAGACACCACATACGCGATCACTGTCTGGTGCTATAGCAAATAAGAGGAAGGAGGAGTTGTATGCCGTATCTAAATAACTACACTGCCTGCATGTGGCAGGTTTTCCATGTACACTGACGAACAAAAGGGTAATGTTTTGAACTTTTGTCTCTCAGGCTCTATATCTCACCATCCATTGCAGCTTCGAACGCGAGACTAACATCATTTTATAGACAATCTTGGCTATCTCATACATAAACTGGACTTGCAACTATTTAGCATATGATTAGAGTCTTGTCATGTAACCGCATTGTTATTGTTTTGCTCCTAAAATTCTAAATAAAATTAAAATTTTTATTATTTTGTTAGTATTTTGTAAATCCATCTTTGGCTTTCAACACTGCCTGAATCCTTCTGGGCATGCTCTTGATCAGATTCAAGCATGTCTCAACCGAAATCTGTTCCCAGTTCCCAATGTTGGTGCAAACTGGTTGATTCACTTGGGTACAAATAAAGCTTTTTATTCAACTCTACCCACAAGTGTTCGATTGGGCTAATACAGCACCTCTACTTCATTGTCACTGAACAATTTCTTTGCCAATCTCGTTGTATGCTTCGGGTCTTTGTCCCGCTGGAACACTACAGGTGAAACTCGAAACTCAAAAAATTTGAATATCGTGCAAAAGTCCATTTATTTCAGTAATGCAAATTAAAAGGAATTGCATTAATGCAGTTTAAAATTAGAATTTTGTGAAAAGGTTCAATATTCTAGGCTCAAAGTGTCACACTCCAGTCAGCTAATTAATTCATACCCCCTGAGCAAAGGGGACCTGAGATTGTGACTTTGGGGTTTCATAAGCTGTAAGCCATAATCATCCACATTATAACAAAGGCTTGAAATATCTCACTTTGCATGTAATGAGTCTCATATGTTAGTTTCACATTTTATGTTGCATTACTGAAATAAATGAACTTTGCACAATATAAAAAAAAATTGAGTTTCACCTGTATGTCGTCCTTTTCATACCCATAGTACTCAAGTGTACAAAGTATCCAACGCCTTTGGCTGTGAAACAATATCATATCATCAGGCTTCCGCCACCGAACTTGACAGTTCCTTCTATTTCTCGATCCATTAGCCCACTTTTTTGCAAACTCGAGCCGACGCTTCTTATGACAATATTAAGATCGAGGCTTCTTCACCTTATTTTGGGCCATCATTCCAGACTTGTGCAATCCGCGTTGCGCGGTTCTTGCATGGATGTCTGTGATCTCACTATTAAGAAGCATGCAAGCCACCTCCACTGCGGTGTTTGTTGCCCCAGAACTGATACAACTTGGGATGAGCCAACTTGTTGACTCAGATATATTGCCTGGACATCCACCTCTTGGCTTTGGAATGGATGGACTTCATTTTGTATCCTTCCAACTGTCATGGAACTCCCATGATGCAGTTTGCCAATTTTCTTGGCCAAGATACCTCTATAGATGAGCTGGATGATGCGGTTTCTCTTTTTTTGGGAAATCATCTTTATGGCTGCTCCCGGATTCAAACCAGTGCCCTTTTGCTTGGGAATCAACCTAACACACTGAGCTATTAGGGAATGTGAGAACAGGTTGTAATTTGCAGTATACAAGAAGAAAAAGATTGTTCCACCACCAGGAGCAAAACAGTAACATGGCAAGAATCTGCATAACTAATCATATGTCAAATAGTTGCAAGTCCAATTTATGTATGAGATAGCAAAGATAGTCAGTGTATATCCCATTCGCCCACCACAGAAAATGGACAGACAAATGTAGTGGTGCTGGGGATCCCCTCCTCACCTGGAAGGGACAGGAAGACACTGAGGAAGAGCTGGAGAAAGGTAAAATTTATTTTTCCTGCCCATACCTGGTTGGAGTAGGTTCCTCTCAGCATAGTGCCGTCGTTGAGGACGATAAGAAAGAATACAGAATATGTGTACAATATTAAGGTGGCTCTTTCACTCCAGCATTTAGTGGTCAGTGACCAGAGTGCCAGGGTCCAGTTCACTGTTTTCTGCAATTATTTCATAGATGCTTTCTCTAAGTCCAGAGTGGCTGTGGACCCCAAAAGGGAGGTGAAGAATAACTGAAAGCTGTAGATTTAGGCCAAGCTCACGTGTAGTGGATTTCTGGGGATTTGCGATGCAGAATTCGCACCACAAATCCACTGCAATGGAAGGCCTCATGCACACGACCGTTGCTTTGGTCCGCATCCGAGCAGCAGTTTTTGTGGACCTTTTCACTTCAATGGGGCCGCAAAAGATGCGGACAGCACTCTGTGTGCTGTCCGCATCAGTTGCTCCATTCTGTGGTCCACAAAAAAATAAAATAATATAACCTGTCCTATTCTTGTCCGTTTTGCGGACAAGAATAGGCAGTTATATCAAAGGCTGTCTGTGCCATTGCGGATCCGCAAAACCCACAACGGTCACGTGCACGAGGCCGAAATATAAGCATATTGTGAATTTTTACTGTCCATTTCACTATTTGAATGTATAGGATCAAATCATCAGCACAACACATGGACAGTTTCACAATGTAAGTTGCGAAAAGTTCCACACATATGCTGAGGAATATTTTGCCCAACCATTCATCTACTCTGCAGATACTACAGGAAGGGGAGTGGCATGCTGTAAGGTGCAGCTTCCCCTAGGTAGCAGAGTTAAATGAGAATGCTTTCCGCCAACAGGCACCACTAGGGGAAGCTTCTAATATACAGAGTCATACAGCTATCACAGAGTTCACACAGGTAGTGAGCTCCCCATGGTTGCAATATAATAAATAAAATATAAAGTTTAAAAAAATGTATATGAAATACAAAATTAAAGAGGTTATTATACACTTAGGGGACTGAAATTCTGTGTCAGCTATATTAAGGGGGTTGCCCAGGATACAATTATTGAGTACCTATCCTTAGGATAGATCATCAATACCAGATTGGTAAAGGTCTGAGAACAAGCACCCCTGGTGACCTTCACGACATCTTGAGTCTTTAAAGATGGCACCTGTTCCGAAGCAATGCGAGCATACTAGCGAGCAGGTGCCTGCCGTTTAATACAGCAGATGCCCATGGCTAATGTCCGCGAGTGACAGTAATGCCTATCGCAGATATTTAACCTCTCAGATGCCATGGTCAAATGTCACCATGGCATATGAGAAGCTGGAAACCTGGAAGCGCGTGCTTCACGGGCTTGAACACCTCCCCGCAGTGGAGATATAGAACGTTTATTCATAGTAATGAGCCTGTATTAGGCTTCCAGACTCATTACTTGTATATTACAGTTCATGCCAGTAGGTGAACTATAATATACCAATTTCTGTATAGGACAATGGAGAAAATCCCATTACCCTATACAAATTGCATCTAATGATTGCATGTTGTGGTCCACTTGGAGATCTAATAAAAAGTACTTTGTGACCCTGCGTCAGAGTCTTCTGCGCTCGTGTAAGCACTACACCTTCTTCATTGTTTACCTGCACGCTGTCTCCTTTGCAGCGGTGGTGAAGGGTAATTACAGCTGCTTATCCCACTGAACTGAATAGGAGAGGAAACAGTAATTACACTGCACCACTGTAACAAAGGAGATGGTGTGCAGTTAAACACTTAAGAGAATGCAGGGTTTGCATGAGCGCCGGGACCTCTTCAAACATCTAATCAGTGGGGATGCCAGGCTCTGGACGCCCATCTATCAGATATTGATGACCTATCTTGAGTATAGGTAATCAATATCTGTAGTCTGTGACAGCCCCTTTAACAAAAGATAAATATCTACAACAATATTTTTGTGACCGCTTTCCAATGTTAACTTGAGTGTTGTAGTCCTAAATGGAAACAAAACCCAACACTCAAATATATGTCATTATGTCAGTAAACTTGGTTTGCATGAAAACATGTAAACGCTGCCTTGAGCACTTACCTCTTGAGTTGAAATTTTACTGCTTAGCTCAGCCACCCTAGATGAAGAATGCTCTAATGCCTGCTGACAAATAAGTCTTTCCATCTCTCTCTGGTGCGACTGTTTAAGAGCTGCCACCTGTTCAGCCGCCTCTTCTTTTATCCTGCAAATCAACATGAAAATGTACTGGATGTTTTCAATGTCCAAACAGGAAGGTTGAAGGGTATCTTTCGGCAGATTTGTGCCTATGAAACAGGCTGATCTGTTACATGTGCGCTTGGCAGCTGAAGGCATTCGTGTTGGTCCCATGTTCATGTGTGCCCCCATGGCTAAGAAAACTACTGGCTTCTCCAGTCTCCTTACTGGCAGAAGAAGGTTCCAGGCCTGAGCTGGTTTGCGGCTCAGTCATCTGCAGGCCAACGGTGTCTCTTCTACTAAACACTGGTCACTATCTGCAGACACCTGTGTGCTCTGATTGCTCTACTTTTATACAGTTCCGTAAAATGTTTTGCGGTCATCAAATAGCGGATCCGCAAAAGCACATGGCCGGCCCTATGATAGAAATGCCTATTCTTCTCCATGATTGCGGTCAAGAATAGGACATGCCCTATCTTTTTTGCGGGGCCGCGGAATGGAACAACGTATGCGGACAGCACATGGTGTGTTGTCCACATCTTTTGAGACCCATTAAAATGAATGGCTAAGCAAAATTACAGAACGGATGCGGACCCAGAAAAACAGATGTGTGAATGGACCCTAAAGGGCTCATACACACAAAACTTATTTTTTATGAGTTTTTTTGATATATATATATTTTTTTAATGAGTTTTCAATGGGTACACATAAAAAACAGAATTTACTCCGTGGACATTCCGTTTATGTCCGCATGCCCATTCCGCAAAAATATCGAACATGTCCTATTATTGTCCGTATTATAGACATGGATAGGACAGTTCTATTATGGGCCGAACATTCCATTCCGCAAAATGTGGAACGTACAGGGCTGGTATTAGCGTTTTACAGATCCATAATTTGCGAACCGCAAAACAGGCAACTGTGCCTGAGCACTAACAGAAACAAAGTTGCAGTTCACAGCCGTCATAGACTTGTATTGTGCCTCAATACAAATCAATGGGAATGAGCAAGCAGTTTCCAAGCGTAAACAAGAAGTTTTAATATGTGCAACTTAGCCTCTAGGAGAAATGGGGGCATTGTCATTACTCCTAGAGGCTTAGCTCTCTCTGCAGCTGCCGTGCCCTCTCCACTTTGATTGACAGGGCAAGGCAGTGTAAATATGATCACAACTACTCAAGAAGTCAAAGTGCAGAGGGCGCAGCAGTTGCAGAGAGCTGAGCCTCTAGGTGCAATGGCAACACCCCCATTGCAACTAGAGGCTCATTTGCATATTTTAAAAGTTTTTTTTTTCCAGCAATGCGGGCATATATGCACATGGGACCAACACATGCCTTCAGCGGTTATGCGCACATGCAACAGGTCAGCTAGTTTTATAGGTATAAATCTGCTGACAGATGCCCTTTGACAGTTTACTAAAACTAGTGTGTCCATTTGTTGTTCTTGAGGGTATCCATAGCTGAGATATCACATTGACGGCTGGGAACAAGTTCACGTGAACTTGGTTCCAGTTCTTTTTAGAAAATGACAAGTAATCTTGTACACGGTACTACTCCTGCCCTGTTTTTACTCCTAGTGTCATCTTTATTAGAATTGCCTTTTTTATCTATGAAAATACAGTAGTCCCACTTTATAAAATTATAGCTTACTAAAATTATAGCTCACAAAATTATAGCTTAAAGCTATGAAAAGGTGTTCATTTGTTAAGAAGCAACACCATTAGAGCTTCCCCGCTTGTTTTCTTGGGTGAGTGGGGGTGTTTTTGTGGCTGGAGTCAATCATAAAAATATCAGACTTGGATTAATTACCTTTTTGAAGTATATTCTGCATTAACCAGAGAAGTTTTGTAATGTGTAATTTGTTGGTTCAGGTCTTGAGATAATTTGAGCACTTCAGCTTCAAGTCTCTTATTTTGTTGTTGCAGATCAGAAATATGAACGTCTGTAAAAGTATATGGCTGATATAAATTATCTTCCAATATTGCTGGAAAATTTTCCTTCTCTGTTGTGCTGGGAGGGGGTAAAACACAGTCAGTCCTGCCATTCTCGTTTCGGACTGTGCTTGAATGGGTTTTCAAAGAAAGCATCATCATCCTTTCCTTTTGAAGCCGCTCCACTGTTCTTGAAAGCTCTTGAATCTCCTTACTTTTAGAGACAAGTTCCTGGTTAAGTCTTGTCAACCTTGCTTGATCAGAAGTCTCCTCCACGTTACTATTTGACTCAATATATCCTTCTTTAAGCATCAGTTTATGTTCCAAGACCAAGTTCTTCGCTTTCAGGACCTCAATTTCTTTTTGCAAATTTATTACTGTGGTGTGATGAGCATCCTTAAATATAGAAAGTTCTTGCTCAAGGGCTTTAACTTTTACGGTGTAGTCTCTACTCTTCTGGGGTTCATTTCGTGGTCCCTGAGCCAGTAATTCCTCAAGCTCATTTATTCTACTCTCGTATTGTATCTAAATAGAAATGAAAATGGTTAGCCATCCTAAAATCCTGAAATTGTCACACTGGCCACTAAGCCTTACATATGGGACGACACTTTCTGTTCTGTGAAGATGACTTTTTAGCAGTCAACTCATTATTATTAGAGACAGGATTAAGACAAAGACAGAAAAAAGCTTTGCATAGATAACACAGGATGCACCGTTCACAACAAGCAAATTTACTCCCCCTCCCTGCACAATGACCTCTGCACAGTTCCCACAGAATGCTTAGAAAACTCTCCCATAGAAGTCAATAAGGTCATCGCCAGTTTATTGTGTCTCTGGCCCATGTGGCTGCTGTAAAGCGTATGTATAAAGACTTATGTGTTAAGCTATATGTCATTTTCTGATAACACTTTCCGTTTAAGGTTTAGAATGATCTTTAAGATCACCTCCGAGTCCCCACCACCAGCAAAACAGTAGATGTGCAAGTGAATAATAATATGGGACATAAACTAAGTGTAAAATAAACTGTGACCAATCCACAGCTAAATCCGCCTGAGTTACGTGTGAATTTGTTACAGTTTTCGGTGTGGCTTTTGCTCTATGCATTGCAAAATAAAATGACTATGCATCACAGGTAGTTTTTTTTGTCTACAACGTGTGGGTGAGGCTTGATAACAGTCACTTTGCTGCTAATCTGATATGCGACCGATTTTCTGTCCACAAACTCCAGACAGAAAACCCACAACGTATATGCGCCATGTGAACATACCATTAAGGAGTTTTCTAGGAATAAAATATTTGTCAAATACACAAACTTGCACCTTACACCAAATTTTCCCAACCACCTCTGCAGATTTTACAAATGACAAGAGCCATAAGAAAGCTTAGTAATGACCACACATTGATAAAGGGGTGTTATTGCTGTGGGACACTGCCGTAATTCATAGGGGGTCATTTAGTTTTCTGCCGTATATCTGTCCCAATAAATGACACCGATAGTCTATTCAAGAAAATAGCTACTGTCTGCTCAAGCAATTACAGGCAGGTGGTTCCTATTTTTCTACACCTTTGATAGCACCATTCCTCTGAAAAATACCTTTAAACTATAGTTGTTTTTTTTAAGCAATTGGTATTAGAAATGCTACCACTTACCTATACTGCAACAGTGCAAACAGGATTCTGTTTCTGTATTCAAAAGAATTTCTGAAAACCGATAGGAACCTGTGACAAAATGAGCTCACCTTGACTTTTTGAAAGTTCTGCTCCATGCTGCGCAGGCTTTTCTTGGCTTCCTCATCTTTGCTTTCAAGGTCATTTTCTAATTTTTGTATTCTTCTTTCCAAGAAGCTTACTGTACTATTTTTTGATGGCTTGTCCGTTTCAGACACTGATGCAGCTGCAAACATGAGTGCAGGTATGGAGTTGGGGTGTCTTCTCCTAATAATTGCTTCCATTTCTTTAACCTGTTCGCAAACACAGAATTAGAGAAACAACATTTTTAAATAGCACCGATATGTAGCAAACAAAAGAAAAACAAAAGCTACAATAGGGTCTGACTTTCCCTGCTCGAGTAACCCGAATATGACTTTCCCTGCTCGAGTAACCTTACTGTTAGGGAATGTTTTCACACATAAGCAGATTGCATTTCATTATGTCTTAAGGACCCTATTTACCCTGATGTTGGGGCAGGACAAGCGCCATTTCAGGATAAACATGGCGGCCTAATGCACAGACTGATTGAAAGTGAATGGAGGAGGGCCAATTGCTACCAGTCAGTTCTAATGATTATCAGCAGCACATACCTGATTTCATAGGGAGATGTACTGCATTTTTCATCCCAATTATCAGGAACGACTTTTCCTATGAATGCTTGTGCCTCATAAAATCTCTAGTCTAAATGGGGCTTAAAGCTCATATAGCGTAGTTTATTTCTAGAAATTATCGACAGTCTTCTTTATGTCGCATACAATTTTAAAGGCTGCTTGTCAGAAGGCCAAGCAGCCTCTCATCACACAAAGCTTCAGTGTTAAAGGAAGGCTGGAGTAGCAGCCACTGATGAGATAGGAGCTCTCCCTTACAGCTTACACTATCAGGCTGCTACGCCTCTGTCAGGTAAAGGGGTAGTCCCATCTCTGCCATAGTGTCTGAGATTGAAATACCTGTCATATATGACGGACAGAGGTGAGCGGTTTACTGAAAAACATTGGAGGGGGATCTGCTACACCGTTTCAATAGCCCCCATAGAATAAAGTGGAGCTAGGGAAACAGCATCGCAAATCTGTTTAAAAAAATATGACTAGTATTCAGATCTCATGCATGAATGGCTAGGATGAAACCATACCTTTGAAGGGAAGCTGTCACGCTGAATATAGTTTATGAGCTGAAGGCATAACATTACAGAGCAGGAAGAGCTGAGAAGACAGGTACAGGGCCTTGAAAAAGTATTCATACCACTTGAACTTTTCCACATTTTTTCACGTTAGTAGTTTTTGAAGCTCGGGTGCGGACCCATTCACTTCAACGGGGTCGCAAAAGATGTGGACAGCACTCCGTGTGCTGTCCACATCCGTTGCTCCGTTCCGTGCACCGCCAAAAAAAATATAGCATGTCTTATTCTTGTCGGTTTTGCGGACAAGAATAGGCATTTCTACAATGGGTCGTCTGTTCCACAAATTGCGGAAGGCACACGGGCGGCTTTCGCGCGGACCGCAAAAAAACGGAACGGTCATGTGCATGAGGCCTTAAATGTATTTTATTGGGATTTTATGTGATAGACCAACACAAAGTAGCAAGTATGTGTTTAGTGAAAAGAAAATGATACATTATTTTCAAAATTTGTAATAAATAAAAATCTGGAAAATTGTGTGGTGTGCATTTGTATTCAGCCCCCTGATTGGATGCAGAGAATCTGAACAGCAATTTTCATGTCTTTCCACAGATTCTCAATGGGATTTAGGTCTAGACTGACTGGGCCATTCTAACACATGAATATGCTTGGATCTAAACCATTCCATTGTAGCTCTGGCTGTATGTTTAGGGTGGTAGTCCTGATAAAAGGTGAACCTCCGCTCCAGTCTCAAGTCTTTTGCAGCCTCTAACAGGCTTTCCTCCAGGATTGCCCTGTATTTTCAAGGCACTGTATATAGTTTTGAATGAAAGATTCCGTAAAAAAGTGGTAGTAAGATGGTTTCCAGAAATGCTAGTGACTGCGATTTCAAAGAATCATAAACACAGCAACCAGTGATAAAAACCATAACCAAGACAGATCAATTTACAGACACATAAAAAATTGGCTTCCCCCAATAATAAAATCC
Source organism: Bufo gargarizans (assembly GCF_014858855.1). Classification (NCBI taxonomy): domain Eukaryota; kingdom Metazoa; phylum Chordata; class Amphibia; order Anura; family Bufonidae; genus Bufo; species Bufo gargarizans. Next base: position 268,854,191 of record NC_058083.1, read on the forward strand.
CACCTGCCGCTCTAGATCTTGAATACGCTTTGCATCTGCAGCTCTGTCCTTTACTCGGTTCTGTTGTTGGACAGATTGACTTCCAGAATCATGTTGTAGCTTTTCAACCTTGAAGAAAAAAAAAAGTATGCAATCTGAACAGCTTAGGTTTATAGTACACTACTACCGCTGTCCATGTAATATAGTACGACTCCAGCTGGCTCCAGCGACAGCTGCTTCTTGTTGGGGATGTCTGCTCTGCCTCACTGAGCACTTCGCTGGGCAGACCTCTTAGTAAATTAGATTTCTACTAAAAAGTAAATACCTGTATCTTCAAAGTTTCTATTTGTTCGTATGCATCTTTAAGTCGTCCAGCATCTTTATCCATTATATCTTGGTTTTCTGCAAACCAATGTAATCTTTTATTCAATCGGGCGATTTCCTTCTTGTTTGTCTCTTCCATGATCTTCATTTCGTATGATTTATCATCTATAAAAAAAAAAAAAGAGAGATCATTACTGACATTTTTTCTGAATAACAGTATAGTATGCACTAGAGCTCTACCAATATTATCGGCAGATATTGAAGATTTTGACTGTTATCGGTATCGGCATTTATTTTAACGTACTGGGAACACAGATTGCGCTGCTGGCAGCGCTCTCTGTGTTCCCTCAGCAGCACAGGGGAGAAGGAAGCAGTGTCTCCTCCCCCTGTGCTGCTCCTGCCGCTGCAGCCAATGGGAGGACAGGGGACAAGAGAAGGGGAGGGGCTGTGGCCTCTGCGCCACCAATGAAGAGAAATCTCTCATTCATTCAAATTGAACAGGAGGCGGGAGCTGCAGAATCACATAGCCGGCTCCCGACCTCTATGAGCGGTAGCTGCGATCTGCGATAGTTAACCCCTCAGGTGCCGTGGATCGCAGCTACCGCTCATAGAGGTCGGGAGCCGGCTATGTCATTCTGCAGTCAGCTCCCGCCTCCTGTACATGAATAAATGAGAGATTTAACTTCATTGGTGGCGCAGTGCGCCCCCCCCAAGCCCCCCAGTATATTACTCATTGGTGGCGCAGTGCGCCCCCCTCAAGCCCCCCCAGTATATTAATCATTGGTGGCGCAGTGCGCCCCAACCCCCACATTAAAAACATTGGTGGCACAGTGCGCCCCCCCACCCAAAAAAAAATAAAAAAAAAATTCAAAAATGAAAATTTCTAGAATATCGGTATAAATTATCGGCCTGAAAGTTCACAAATTATCGGTATTGGCCCTAAAAAAATCAATATCGGTCGATCCCTAGTATGCACAAACAATTCAATAGTCAAAGGGTTTCTCCAGAATTTATGGCTTCCAGCAAGTTGTCCTAGCTGCCTGGGGGGCAAGGGGAAGACAGGGCTTCCCTAAACACTGTGCTCCACACAGTTCCTGTCAGGCTGCTCAGCCACGACAGAGTATCTCACACAGTATGGCTCCATTACTGTCTACTGTATAGCAGGATCACAGGAAAGCAACTAAGTGCAGTGTGTAGCACCTTTAATTACTTGCCAAGCAAACTCGGCAAATGGACGCAAGCCATTCTATTCACATTCTAGGAGGGGTTGCAAGAGATCATCTTGTATACTTCCTGGATAACTCTTAAAAAGGTTTTCCAGGATTTTGATATTGATGGTCTCGCCTTAGAATAGGCCATCAATATCCCACACCTCTCACCCACAGCGATAAGCTGTTCCTGAGTAGATCCCAAAACAGACACCAAAACCATACAGCTCTGTCCACTATATAGTGGACTAAGCTGGTTAGTGCACTGCTGCTCCACTGAAGTGAATGGGAGCACGCACCATTGCTGTAACTAGCTCCGTTCACTACATAATAGACTGAGTAGTATAGTTACGGCAATACTGAAAAACATCTGATCATGGGGATGCAGGGGGACTGACCACACTGATCAGATATTGATGGCGTATCCTGAGGAGAGGCCATCCACATAAAAACAGGCAGGCATGTTATAGAAAAGCTGAGCAGATTAATCTATAGCTTTGAGGGATAGATTTATTCTAACTTGTAAGTTACTGGTAGAAATCCCAGCTTTTTCTATGCCTAGGGGTCCATTGAGTGGTTCTACTCAGTGACTGAATGCTATTTTTGTATGCACATTGATACATGACCTTATGTTTCATGTGACAAGTTCCCTTTAAAAACAGCAAAGACGTGACGGGAAATTCTCTAGGCTTGAGCGGATCGAAGTCAATTTGTTCAAATACTTTGATTTTAATGCTGTTTCTGTACAGCATCAAAATGTATTGGTTCCATGGAGCCAATGTCCGTATCGGCCGAAGTCGTGCAAGACTTTAGTGAACTACTACTGTAGTCCTATCAGCATATTTAAAAACAATTTAAAATAGGAATTCAAAATGGGCTTGGTACTGGCTGGTACCTCAGTACCAAAGCACACTTCGGATTGCTGTTTTATATTGTTTTAAATTGTCGTCAAATTGGTCATCAATATCAGATGTGGGAGGCCAACTCCAGGCACCCCCACTGATTGAAGAGAAAGCAGCGCTCGTATAAGCGCTACCTTCTATTCATTGTTTACCTGCTCTTCGTGGACATTGCAGCGATGAGCAGTTGTAATTATATCTCAGCCATCCCATTCAGTTCTATGGGATGGCTCCTTCCTGTTCAAATGAATAGGAAGGAGCCGTCCATTTGAAGTGAATGGGATGGTGTAGTTGTAATTACACCTATTCATCGCTGCCGTTGTGATGGTGAGCAGGTAAACAATGAAGATAAGGCAGCATTCATACGAGCGCTGCTTTCTCTTCACAGTTGACCGGAAGGGGTGCCTGGAATTGGCTCTCCGCTAATCCGATATTGATTAGTTGAAAAAAACCACAGCACTCAATAGATTTTTTTAATTGAACACTTCTGGGTTGATTTATCCATCCAAATTGAGGTTATACAGTGGCCAACATTTCGGTCCTCTCCCAGGACCTTGTTCACAGCCAAAACATGATGTAGTATTCTGTGTTGTTGGATGGTGGCGTTCGAGGAATTAAAAGAATCTATTGAGTGCCGTATTCATCTATTTTATCTGATCGACTATCTGATTCATGGGGTTCAGAATTATTCATTGGCCACAAGGTGTATAACCACCTATTGACTACATATGTATTTCAGCTCATAACCATGTGTTCCTTATGCTGGAAACAAACTTAGGCAACTGTATTTATGGATTTAGTTTTATTCATTTACATTATACAGTCCTGTACAGAGATTGCTTTTGCTCTGGGAGCAGGGACCCCAAAGGTGACATGTTAACCTGTGTGATATTGAAGTACCCACAACCAATCCACATAAACATGAGGAGAACATACAAACTACATGCATACATTGCCCTTGGTACTATTTAAACCCATGACCCCACGTTCCACAAGGCAATGCAAAATGTCACAGCTGTACATTTAAAATGTAAAATCTACCTGAAATGTTGGCTAACTGGCCTTTCAGAAGATCTCGTTCTTTCTTCATCTGCAACAGGTCTACTTCCAACGCCTGTTTGTCCTTCTTGAACCGAGCTATATCTTCTAGCAAATTGCTCTCTCTTTTCTGTTTTAAAACAAAAAGGCAAACACAATTTCACCTTAGTAACTAATCTGCAATTCAGGTTACATACGACATTTTGATTGCTTTTTATTCCTTTTTTGGTGGAGATAACAGCAATTCAGTCTTTTTTTATGCATTCACTGCGCCGCATAAATTATGTGATAATTGCATGGTTCTGTTCATTAAGGATGCGGCAGTACAACATAACTGTAGGGTATATTATTTTTTTTCAATTTAAAAGCATGTTTTTGAATGGAAAAATGCGTGTGTTTATTTTTGTTAATGAAATGTTAATTCTTTATTTTACACTTCATTTTACTGAATGTAGAGTCATTATCTGAATAACCACTGCAGGAAGCATTAATGCAATGGGAAATGCTTTGGTACAAAGGGTTATTTACCTTGACCAGGGGATGTGCAAGGAAACAATCCAATCTAAGAGACATTTGGTTTTATCTGAATTAGATTACTGTATATTCATGTGAATGTACTTTTCAGGACAGTAAAATAAATGTGCCCTAAGTAGCATGATTCTACTTACCTGAATAGCACTCAGTTCAGCAGCCAGATCTTTAGAACTGTTGGCATCAGTGCCAGCATACTGACCATGCAGTGTCACACTAGTCACCTTTTCCCTACAAAGTCAAACATACTTATGAATAATGCCAAATATCACTTTCACTGCTGTAGAAATGATTTTAAAATTGGCATACAGAAATGACGTTCCACTAGGATTTCAGATTTTTTTTCTAGACATATATGTCTATTTTACAGTTTGCATATGCTGATATCTTGTTTTACAAAGCCGTCAAATTATGAGGCAATATATTATGAATAAGTAACTTTAACAGTACTATTAAGTAATACATCATCAGAAGACTTTGGTTGTGTTAAAGATCCAAGGCAAAGGAATATGTTCCAGCTAACTGGATAACTGAACAATATTACCCACATTTTGAACATGTGAAGAATAAAATAGACCTATAGTAGGTCTGCGTGGTGATAAACATTGTGTCTCCATGATTACAGACTACGAACAATTGCTGTGGGTAGTCAGATTCTGCATGTAACATACAAACATCAGAAAAGGGATTTGTTTGGAGTCCAACCATGGAGATGTAGGTCTGCACAGGAGATGGAGACACAAAAACAACTACCGGTATATTTTTTTTTAGCAATTTCTATTTCCAAAATGTATTCAATTTTTTATCACCCTCCTACTTTTGTGTTACTGTGCTAATATTCTACATGTCTGTTGCTGCACTTCCATTTAAAATGAAGGTACATATGATAACTGTCATCATGTTAATACAAGGTTATTTTAACAATTAACAAGTTTTCATTGTCAAACCGCACATAAAGAAAATGTATTACTATAACATGGATTACTGGTACATTTTTATCGGTTTCATAATACTACACCCATTACCAGATTATGCATGGTCATGTCAGTTTACCTTACTGAAATAAGTTCGGCCTTCAAAGCCTGATTTTCTTGAAACATTTGCTCTTCATTTTGTTTGTTTTTAACTTGGAGCTCTTTAACTTGATTATACAGCCTTTCATTTTCCTGGAAAAAATTACAATAAAATCAGTGAATAATGAAATACTTTAACCCTCCCTCCTTGTATGCATTTAGTACTTAGTGACCAAGCAATTTTTGTTCATTTTTGATCGTCACATTCCGAGAGCTATAATTTTTTTTACTTTTGTCAATGCAGCAGTATTTAGGTTTGTTTTTTGAGGGACAATTCGTAGTTTTTAAAATGGGGTACATACAACTTGACTGGAGAGTAAATTAACTGATTAACTTTTATAAACTCTTTCAAGGGGGGTGGGATGGATGAAAAAAAAGATAATATTGTTTTTGCGTTCTAAATTTTGTGGTTTTCGTTTTTTGGCTTAACTTTATTCTCTGCGTCAGTACAATTACAGAGATATTAAAAAAATATAGGTTTTATTTGACATTTTACTACTATTGCACAATAAAAACCTTCATTTTAGTTTTTTAAAAGAATGTTTTTTGCATTGCCACATCCCAAAACTCATAACTTTTTTATTTTCTACAGAGCTGTGTGAGGTTTTGTGAGGGATGTGTGCAGGACACTTTCATTGGTATTATTGTGGCGTATATAACAGTTTTTGATTGCTTTTTATTCTTTTGTTTTGTCGAATAAATAAAAAACTGCAATTGTGCCTTTTTCTACGTCATACACAGTGCAGGATAAATTGCATGATAATTGTGTAGTGTGGATATGGTGATACCAAATATGTGGATTTTTTTTGCTGGTTTTTTTCCATTGAAAAAACTTTTTTCCAACTGAAAAAAAATGCAATTTTAATTTAAAAAATACTTAAAGGGAACGTGTCACCGGGATTTTGGGTATAGAGCTGAGGACATGGGTTGCTAGATGGCTGCTACCACATCCGCAATATCCAGTCCCCATAGCTCTGTGTGCTGTTATTGGGTAAAAAAAAAAAAAAATTTATACATATGCAAATTAACCTGAGATGAGTCCTGTACGTGAGATGAGTCAGGGACAGGACTCATCTCAGGTTAATTTGCATATGTATCAAATCGTTTTTTTTACACAACAACAGCACACAGAGCTATGGGGACTGGGTATTGCGGATGTGCTAGCAGCCATCTAGCAACCCATGTCCTCAGCTCTATACCCAAAATCCCGGTGACAGGTTCCCTTTAAACTTTTTTTTTACCATTTACAAGTTCCACAAGGGGACTTCAACAGCAGATCTTCTGATTCATTCTATAATATGCTGTACTATATATAAAGATGAGTGTATGTATGTCTGTCCACTAAAGGAATCCGCACCGTTGCATTTACAATCACAAGATTTTGCACAGCCGCCTTCTGTGACTCAAGGAACATCACATACTATGTTTGAGTGGAAATTTTCACCACGCGATTTAACATAGAAACATAGAATGTGTCGGCAGATAAGAACCATTTGGCCCATCTAGTCTGCCCAATATATCTGAATCCTATGAATAGTCCCTGGCCCTATCTTATATGAAGGATAGCCTTATGCCTATCCCATGCATGCTTAAACTCCTTCACTTCCGCCAGGAAGGCTATTCCATGCATCCACTACTCTCTCAGTAAAGTAATACTTCCTGATATTACTTTTAAACCTTTGCCCCTCTAATTTAAAACTATGTCCTCTTGTGGTAGTTTTTCTTCTTTTAAATATGCTCTCCTCCTTTACCGAGTTGATTCCCTTTATGTATTTAAAAGTTTCTATCATATCCCCTCTGTCTCTTCTTTCTTCCAAGCTATACATATTAAGGTATTTTAATCTTTCCTGGTAAGTTTTATCCTGCAATCCATGTACTAGTTTAGTAGCTCTTCTCTGAACTCTCTCTAGAGTATCTATATCCTTCTGGAGATATGGCCTCCAGTACTGCGCACAATACTCCAAGTGAGGTCTCACCAGTGTTCTGTAGAGCGGCATGAGCACTTCACTCTTTCTACTGCTTATACCTCTCCCTATACACCCAAGCATTCTGCTGGCATTTCGTGCTGCTCTATTACATTGTCTTCCCACCTTTAAGTCTTTTGAAATAATTACTCCTAAATCCCTTTCCTCAGATACTGAGGTCAGGACTGTGTCAAATATTCTATATTCTGCCCTTGGGTTTTTACGCCCCAGGTGCATTATCTTGCACTTATCCACATTAAATTTCAGTTGCCAGAGTTCTGACCATTCTTCTAGTTTTCCTAAATCCTTTTCCATTTGGCGTTTCCCTCCAGGAACATCAACCCTGTTACATATCTTTGTGTCATCAGCAAAAAGACAAACCTTACCATCGAGGCCTTTTGCAATATCACTTATGAAGATATTAAACAAAATTGGTCCCAGTACAGATCCCTGTGGAATCCCACTGGTAACATGACCTTGTTTTGAATGTTCTCCATTGACTACAACCCTCTGTTGTCTGTCACTCAGCCACTGCCTAATCCACTCAACAATATGGGAGTCCATGTTCAATGACTGCAGTTTATTGATAAGTCTTCTATGTGGGACAGTGTCAAAAGCCTTACTAAAATCTAGATATGCGATGTCTACTGCACCTCCACCGTCTATTTTAGTCACCCAGTCAAAAAAAATCTATAAGATTTGTTTGACATGATCTCCCTGAAGTAAACCCATGTTTTTCATCTTGCAATCCATGGGATTTTAGATGTTCCACAATCCTATCCTTTAATAGGGTTTCCATTAATTTGCCTACTATTGATGTCAGACTCACTGGTCTATAGTTGCTCGATTCCTCCCTACTACCTTTCTTGTGAATGGGCACGACATTTGCCAATTTCCAATCTTCCGGGACGACTCCTGTTACTAATGATTGGTTAAATAAATCTGTTAACGGTTTTGCCAGCTCACCACTAAGCTCTTTTAATAATTTTGGGTGTATCTCATCAGGCCCCTGTGACTTATTTGTCTTCACTTTAGACAGCAAACTTAGAACATCTTCCTCTGTAAAGACACATGCATCAAACGATTTATTAGTCATCCTTTCTAGTGGAGGTCCTTCTTTTTTTTCTTTTGTAAAAACTGATTTTAAATTTCCAATTATTAGTAACCTAACCGCCAGACTACAGGAGCCATTGTCTGTTGTGGCAGGTAGCCTAGCTATTCATCAGGTTGCATATACCAATCACAGCTCAGCTTCTATTTTGCTACATGTCATTAATATGAGCTCTGATTAGTTGCTATAGGCAAAGAAGGACATTCTTAGTATAAGACAGCTTATGTGTGAGTTAATATGACAATAATGCCCCATAAGAAAAGGAATTGGACGATTGACGTCAGACGCTAAGAGAAAAGCTTATAAAGGCGGGTTATTATGGAAATCACTGTTAACGAGATGGGGTACTGTGGAGGTTACTGTTAAGGGGGTGGAGGTCACTATTAAAGGAGCAGCTGCTCATGAATGTTATAATTTGATTAGAAAGGGGTGTGTATCTTAAAAGAGGAACGATTAAGAAGTTTGAGTCTATATGGGGACCATGGATGAGAATGCCAGGACTACCCTCTGGACGTCTCCTGTCTATACAATTGGGGCAAAATGCTAGATAATATTGAAGGGAAGCAAAATACTATAACTTTATTGAAAGTCGTGGAGGTCACCGTCAAGGGAGCGGGGTACTGTGGCAGTCACTGTTAAAGGGGCGGGTGCTGTGAAGGTCAGGGAACGGTGAAGGTCACAGTTAAGGGGGTGGTCTGCTATGGAGGTCAGTGTTAAGGGGCGGGGTGCTGCAGAGGTCACTCAAGTGGGTGTGGTGCTGTGGAACTCACTGTTAAAGGGGCAGGCTGATGTGATAGTCAAAGTTAAGGGGGTGGGCTGCTGTGGAGGTCCCATTTTAAGGAGGCAGGGCACTGTGGAGGTCACTGTTTTAAGGGGGCAGGGTGCTGTAGAGGTCAATGTTATGGGGGATACTTATGATATTGTTTAATGACATGCAGAAACATTAAATGAAATGGATTAAATATACCCGTGCGAAGTCGGGTCCTTATGCTAGTACAGGGATGGCCAACCTGCGGCTCTCCAGCTGCTGCAAAACTACAACTTCTAGTATGCCCAGTCTGCCCACAGCTATCAGCCTACAGCAAGGCATGGTATGAGCTGTAGTTTTACAACAGCAAAATCCATTACATTTTTGTGATCATTAAATTAGACTTTTGCTTTTATCCCAATCTCCTGGTATACGGAGATGCATCAGTAGATACCAGTGCATTTTACAGGACTACAGTAAAAGGTTTTTAGTTACAGAAATTCCATTGACAAAAAGCTATGAAGCCTGAGGCTTTGCTAGGAAAGCTTTTGCCTCTGATACAGAAGGTCCCTGGTTCGAGATCCACCAGTGACAATGTGGATAAAAGGGGTGCAAAAGTTTTTAAATACACAGGGGTGTTCTCAATCATTATTATAATGCTCAAGGCCCTAGTTATATGAGTGAATGATTTATTTTAACACTTTCATGACCTGAACTGTGCATGCGCATTCTATGGGAGCAGCATGTTAAAAGTTCTCCTTAAAACTGTGGCAGTTTTTGGTTGTCGTTTTATTCCCCAACAAACTCAATAAAAAAATGATCAGAAAGGCATGTCTAAAATAGTTTCAATAAAAACTACTGATTGTCCAACAAAACAAACCTGCCTACTTGGCTTGGCCACACCTTCTGTCAGTTTGTGTCCCCCTACAACATGGAACCACTTCTACATTATTATTTTTTTTCCAGGGTTCCCAATCTGCCCCTGTATAAGAGAATAACCCTCTAACACGTCTTCATCCTTTTAGTGGGGCAGCACAGGGCATTGCCACTGTACACCTGTTCTATGCCACTGCCTCTCCATTTATATCAGCTTTGAGGCAAATACAGTTTACTATACACTCCTCCCAAAATAAACCCCCCCACAAAGCAACATGAGAAAGCTGCCTCACCAAAGGAACTGGATGCTTAGGCATGTACTAAAAGAACGCTCAAAAGATGATGTGTTGCAGAGAAACCGTGATTTTTTTTTAATGATCGCATCAGCCAACAAATGTTTGTATGTCAACTGATCCCTGGCAAACCTATGTTGGGAAATTATTTGGAACGAGTATTTGGACCAATTATCATTAACAAATAGTTGAACAATCATCTGCCCATGTAAATGAGCCCTTAGACTTAGTGAAAGAGAAGCCCATAAGTGCAGTGTCAGTAGAGAGAGAGGTCTGGGCTCCGATAAAATGAAAAGAGGTAACATTATGTGTTGGTCAGGGGTCCGTTACACCGGCACTATACTTATTTTATTAGGGAAAATGCTAGGACTAAATTGAGCGATATTCATTCCTGTACAACAAGAATCACTTCTTCCTGTATAATTGTGCTGCTGATCCACTGAAAAACAAGCAAACTCTCGTTTGTTGACAGATTTGCATTTCTAATTTAGAATGAAAGATGCACACTTATCGGCAGCACGTGTCCTTGTGTAATCAGTGAGGCACTGCTGATTAGAACTGAATGAAGGAAGAATGATTGCAGTAGCAATTGCCCCCCTCCCCCAATTACTTTGCATCAGCCAATCTATGTGTCCATCATTGATCAGGCGCTCATCCTGTCCAAAGCAGTCTAATGGTCTTAGATAACAGGTCTCAAGATACAACTGTTAATTAAGGAGCTCATAGAAATAAGAAAAAAGTTGGCCAAATCTACAAATTTTTGGGATCGGCTCGCTGTCTTATGTGTAGGGGGTGGTCCCGACTCAACGGCAGAAGTGGGGGGAAATAAACTGGCTCTAGGTGTCTAGCACAAGCTTGTTCCTCCAATATGGAACAAAAATCATGCAAAAGCTAAAAAGCTATGACTCCACCTGCTCTGTCGGGGGCAGGCAAGAAACCGGAACCTGGCACATCAACCAAAATGGAGAGGGAAGGGCTGCACAGTGGTTAGGGCACACTCCTGATGCACTTAACTGCTCCTTTGCATACGGATTAAAAAGATACCTTCTCTCTAGAATGAAGCAATAATTCTCTAAGAGAAACGCATCATTACATTCAGCTGAGGTAGCGCTACAAAGCAGTGTGCCTGGTCTAACAGTGAATTTCCTAACGACAGACTCCCTTTAAGAAAAAAGAAATATGTTAAAACATCTTATATTTCATGAAAGAATCTAATACTTTCCAATACAGCTGGTATACAGGAGATCCAACAATCAAGAAACAACCCAAAGGTTTACTGTGCTGCTCAATACAGTACCTGCTGATACCCATGAAGAAGTGTCTCTTGTTCCAAAATTTCTTGTCTTATTTGCTGAATTTTTCCTTCTGTTATAGGCGCATTCTGATCTCCAAGCAGATGGCTCCTTTTCTTGATTTTTCCTTCCCCTGCATGTAACTAAACCCCAAAAAAATGTATAAATCAGACTGAAACATCAAGCAGATCAAACTGCTTTGAGAGCTCTTTCAAAATCCATCTGGTGGTATAGTGTGTACATTCTTATGTACTTTTTTCCATGGTAGACTGATCCACGGGTGCATTTGGCGGACAATAAAATATATAGCAAAGCGGAGAGAATAGGAACAATTACTGCATTTACTTCTGGAGTCATTTTTACTACTCTCTCCGTTGTGCCATATATACATTGTGGGGGAAATGTATTGTTTGCTGGGTTTTTGTGTCCGTTATTAGTCTGCCTTATTTATGAAAAGTCATGCAGTATTAGGGTCCATTCACACATCCGTAATTTGGGTACGCATTTTCGGGATCCGTATCCGTTTTTTCGGGATCTGTTTTTTCGGGATCCGCAATTCCGTTCCTGAAAAAAATAGAACATATCCTATTCTTGTCTGCAATTGCGGACCAGAAAAGGCATTTTCTATTATAGTGTCTGTGATGTGCGGTCCGCAAATTGAGGCTTGCACATTGCAGGTGTCCGTGTTTTGCGGATCCGCAAAACACTTACGGACGTGTGAATGGACCCTTAATGACTTTGGAGCAAATATGATGTAGTCTACGCCTATATCAATAAAAGTACACCTAGGGCTTGCCTGGCATGGAGTTGTGACATTTTTTTGTGATTTTGAGAATGCCGCAGAAGAGACTTAAAAGTGATCTAAGGGCTCTTTCCCACTTGCATTCTTGTCTTCTGGCATAGAGTTCCGTCGTCGGGGCTCTATGCCGGAAGAATCCTGATCAGGATTATCCTAATGCATTCTGAATGGAGTGAAATCCGTTCAGGATGCATCAGGATGTCTTCAGTTCCGGAACGGAACGTTTTTTGGCTGGAGAAAATACCGCAGCATGCTGCGCTTTTTGCTCCGGCCAAAAATCCCGAACACTTGCCGCAAGGCCGGATCCGGAATTAATGCCCATTGAAAGGCATTGATCCGGATCCGGCCTTAAGCTAAACGTCGTTTCGGCGCATTGCCGGATACAACGTTTAGCTTTTTCTCAATGTTACCATGGCTGCTAAAGTGTAGTGGGGAGCGGAGGAGCAGGGGAGCAGCATACTTACCGTCCGTGCGGCTCCCGGGGCGCTCCAGAGTGACGTCAGGGCGCCCCAGGCGCATGGATGACGTGATCGCATGGCACGTCATGCATGCGCATGGGGCGCTCTGACGTCACTCTGGAGCGCCCAGGGAGCCGCACGGCCTGTAAGTATGAGGCTCTGCCGCTCCCCGCTCCTACTATGGCAACCAGGACTTTAATAGCGTCCTGGCTGCCATAGTAACACTGAAAGCATTTTGAAGACGGATCCGTCTTCAAATGCTTTCAGTTCACTTGCGTTTTTCCGGATCCGGCGTGTACCTCCGGCAAGTGGAGTACACGCCGAATCCGGACAACGCAAGTGTGAAAGAGGCCTAATCTATAAACTTGGCCTTAATCCAAGTCCGCTTTTTATAGTGGTGCGGGGTGGTGCAAATTTTGCAGAAAAAAAAAAGCAACATTTTAAAGCCAGAAACTGGCGTAACAGGTTTCATAAAAGTCCCCCTATATTTCTAAATTCACAAAATGTTTCAAATTTTAAATAATAAAATATTATAATGTAATTTGAATTTTAGAAGAATGACCCTTTTGGCCCAGAATATTTAGAAAACGAATGTAAATCAATAGCCACGGGCTATAACAATTCTAAACTAAACAATACAAGATAATATATCTTTATATCTCTGTGTTTCTTTTTTCAAAAGCCTTTGGTGATAATAAAAAACTCAAAAAACATTAGTGTGTTATTTTTTAAATCTTGGTATTATTATTTAGGTCTAGATATATTATGGCGGTGGTTGTGTTAGCTCCCCCCCCCCACAATAATAAGGAGATGTCTTTTATCAGTTGTTAGCAGCTGCTTTGTTAGAACACCTTTTTTGTATTATCTAAACATTCTGCTTATTACGATTTCTGGCAAAAGTGACAGTAATTACGTGTGGACAAAACATCACAGGAACTAAGACGACGCATATCTGGCCACCTGAGCGCTATTGAAACAAATAAGGAAACATCAATCGCGCGACACATAAAATATTTTCATGGACATAACCCAAACAACCTGAAATTTTGGGGTATTGAGAAAGGAAAGATGGGACCAAGGTGGGAGCGATTTGGATAAAAGATTATTACAAAATGAGGCAAGATACATAGATACATACAATGAGTCCCACAGGCCTAAACAAAGGTTTTTCTTTCTCAGCCTTCATATAAAAATATGGGAGATAGAGAAATGAAGAACTATTATTCATATAAAAAATATTATTCAATAGATTACAAATATCTTATCACCTAAAACAATAAAACTTATAAATCGAAAAAAAGTGACCAAAAGACAACATAAAAAGATAGGATGGAGGATATTCAGATTACTAGGACATATGAGATTATTACATAAAAAATAATTTAGAGGCATGATCTTTAACAATCAAAAACATGTAAAAAAAAAAAATCTGCAAAATATATATATAGATAAATCACAGTGAAATGTATGACTTGAAAGAAGGATTAAAGTAAAATAAATGATAAATAAAATGAACTAAGTGAAGTTTATATGAATAAATTCCACACTAATATATGAATAAATAATAACATTATTATGCACTAACAAAGAACCAGTGAAGAGGGTATATGAATTGATAAAATGATCAAAATAAAATAATGTATTAACATGATTATGTATTAGTAATCTGTACGATTTATTTTCTGATATTATGATGTTAAAGGTATAAATTCATAATTTAATATGGTAGATAAGGCATATAATAAACTGATCCGCTTTATTTATTTTTTCATGATAATGCAAACGGATCAGTTTTGACTTACATTGAAAGTCAATGGGAGACGGATCCGTTTTCAATTGCACCATATTGTGTCAGTGAAAACGGATCCGTCCCCATTGACTTACATTGCAAGTCAGGATGGATCCGTTTGGCTCAGTTTCGTCAGACGGACACCAAAATGCTGCAAGCAGCGTTTTGGTGTCCGCCTCCAGAGCGGAATGGAGGATGATCGGAGGCAAACTGATGCATTCTGAGCGGATCCTTATCCATTCAGAATGCATTGGGGCTAAACTGATCCATTTTGGGATGCTTGTGAGAGCCCATGACTCATCTCACAAGCAGACCCAGAAACGCCAGTGTGAAAGTAGCCTAAGTTGAATAATTATGCACAGTGAGAGTGAGGGATACAGCACAACATTAATGAGGGGATCAAAGCAAAATGAACTAAGTCCATAAACATGTGCAGTAAGAGGCAAGGGGAGAGAGTGGGGATGTTAGTAGAGCAAAGACGAAAGAGGACGCTTCTTTTTATCTAAGTCCCACACGCAGGCGCGGGCCCTAACGGGGTATTAGTCTACTCAGTAGTGATATCAGGTAAAAAATATGTATCCTATAGGTCTGGAAACCTTTGTGCCTCTATCCTAGTAGGTGACCGATATTGTCATTTTATGCATTAGACTGATAGAGGAGGGTTCTCTCCCCTTCTAAAGATCTAACGAACCCAGCGCTCGTGTTACAAGCTCCTAACCCCTGAAGACGCCATATACGTGGTGAAATGTTGGGGGAGCTTTGATCTCTTTTCGTAAATACAAAAGCATTAGAGTTGTGAAACAAGGGGGCCGACCTGCAGGCGTCCCCCTGAATATAACTGCGGGAAATAGAATTGAGAACCATAATGGAGGATATTTAGGAAATAGACTGGAGAAAGATAGCGCAAATCGAGCAGGGAATGAGTATTAGACTGGCAGTTGTGATAGTTAGAAAGTAAGCGAAATTAAGCGAGTTGAACAGTGTAACTAACTTTCTTACTAATAATAATGTTGCAACTGATTATTAGAGCTTTCCAGTACACTCAGGAAATAAGCACAAGGTTTAGATACAAATAAGGGGTTCTAACAAAGCAGCTGCTAACAACTGATAAAAGACATCTCCTTATTATTGTAGTGTGGAGGGGTGAAAGCTAACAACCCCCGCCATAATATATCTAGACCTAAATAATACCATTAATACATTCAGAAGATTTAAAAAAAAAAAAAACACAAATGTTTGAGTTTTTTTTATATCACCAAAGGCTATAACGATATATTATCTCGTCTTGTGTTTATTTTAAAAGAATATAATAAAAGGTTTTTTTTTTTTTTTTTTAAAGAAAGAAAATAAATAATTAGGCCTAAAACAGAATTGGTATAGCCCCTGGCTATTGATTTATGTTCAAATGTAATTATAGTCACATTTTGTATATTAGTCCATTCTCCATTTTTTATTTTCACACACTGGTTTCCACCTTTGACAGTCAACATGCAATTACACCTTCCGACACAACAGCGTTCACAAGTCCCAACCTATGTATCCAATTATCTTTATATTCTATGTCAGTGCCACTCATACCTCCTGATGCGACTTTTCTGACCAGTGACTTATAGAAACTTTTGCACATACTGGCACATGCTTTACGTTGTGATTATGTTACATGGACATGTTCATATTTGAAATCTCAACTTATATCCTCCAGTCATGCCACATATACCGGCCCTTGCGGCTTTTCATGCTAGTGATAAAGAGTAACCCTTGTATATACCGTAGTGACATATATATCGCTTGTGTGCATTTCCATACTCATGTTACACATGTCAATAAATAAAATGCTGCAAATGATAGGACTAAATCAGTGTATCAATGTCACAATCACGTCACTAGACTGTTTATATCCAACAATCAGCATTGTGTTCACGAAATGCGTAAGCAGGAAGGAAGCTGCCATAAGGATTTTAACCATATTTGAATTAGTGGAGGTGGATTTACAAAGCTTTTTTTCTTGGAGAATTCTATGCGGCTTATCACCTCCATGGGCAAGGTGCAGTGGAGTATTTTATTGTGTGTGCTTTCTTCATACATAAAGGCTTAAATGAAATGCAAAAAATGTGCCACATTTTGGCAAAAATTACACAAATTAAGATGCAGCCACAATAGTAAATGTGGGTCAGTGTCATCATCACATTGCATAATTTGCTCAAATTATACTTAAAAGGCCACATTGGATAATGGAAAGTTAAGATGCTCTGAGAGCCATTAAATGCCGCCATTACCTTCCTTTATACTGGCGGGGGGGGGGGGGGGCAGGTAGCCCTTGGCCTATACATCAAGTCTTTGATTAGATGATCTCAGGGATATTTTAAATAGGATGATAATAATACCATTGAGTTTCAATAATTAGAAGACATAAAAAGCAAGTATTGGCGCAAATCAAATAGCAAGAGCAAAATAACCTTTTAAGGTACAATAAACTCAATAACCCCTTAAGTTGGTACAGAGAATTCAATTACTGACTGCATGCCTAGGCTTTCATTGCTTGGATTTCTCACTAGCCACTTACACATCACCCTGGCTATACACACAGCTGATTGTAGAAAAAGACTTATAATTATGCTTTTAGACTATGCCTTTCAATACGCGCATCTAGAAAGTACAAGGTAAATAGAAGACAGCCCTGACTACATGGCAGCATTAATTAGGTGCTCCCTATGCAGCATACACTATGTTTTGCAAATCATTTTTAATATTTTTGAACAGAAAATTCTATTCTATACTACAATCTCTAAATAGAACTTCATCATATTCATCACACGATGGGTAGCGACTCCTATTATATTCCATTACTTTTTGTACAAATTTGCTGGAAACAGCACTAGGAGCACTGACTAATATACAGTTGTAAGGCTACTTTCACACTCGCGTTTTGGATTTCCGTTTCTGAGATCCGTTCAGGGCTCTCACAAGCGGTCCAAAACGGATCAGTTTGCATTATCAGTTTGCATTCTAATGCATTCCGAATAGAAAGGATCCGCTCAGAATGCATCAGCTTGCCTCCGTTCTGTCTCCATTTTGCTTTGTAGACGGACACCAAAACGCTGCTTGCAGTGTTTTGGTGTCCGTCTGATGAAACTGAGCCAAACGGACCTGTCCTGGCACACAATGAAAGTAGCCTTAAAATAACAATGCAAAAACCACAGAACAGACAATTGTTACCTATGACATGTGACACTCACATATTTACATGTCTTGATTAAAGGTGTTTTCCAGGTTAACAATATTGATGACCTATCCTCAGGATAGGTCATCAATATCAGATAGTGGTTAGTCCAACACCCGGAACCCCCAGCGATCAGCTATTCCCTGCAGCCTCTTCACCAGAGCTAGCACACTGATATTCAAAGTGCTACTTCCAGTGACCATGGCATCTGAGAGGGCTTTCGGAGTGCTGTGCTAGCAGGGCTCATATGCTATGGCAATCAAGGAAGCCATTTGGTTGGTATGGCAGCTTAGGCCCTCTGAAAGATCTGAGGCCTGCCACAGCTATGTTCCCATCAAGCCCTGCCAGTGGCATCTGTAGCTGGCCAGCTAAGACCTCTCCTAGTTGGCTAGTATAGCTTATATGTTTATACAGCTAAACCTGACAATAGCCCTAATACAGTTCCTATGTTTGTGTGTTAAAGACAAAAGCAGAGTTATTTACTGTGACATTGTGTTTGGATGTCGTACAACTGTTATATATTGTGTTCACAGAAGCAGAAAAGATAATATGCCTTTGATTCATTATATGGATGTGAGGTAAGCTCAATTACACAGCAAAAACAATAGAAAGCATAGAGTTAAACTGTTGTTGCTGACCAATCCTAGCCAGCCTCACACAGCCCAGGAATTTGACCAATCACAGCCCTGTGTGGGAAACTCCCCTAGCAGGAGCTGCTAGAAATCATTATTCACCAAAGAGAGAAGCTGAGCAGACAGACATTCACTCCACTAAGAGCTGTGTTTTATGGAAGCATAGAGGCCAAAATAGGTATTTAAAACAGTTATATAACGTTCCTACTGTTACTATAGTGATTATAACTGTATACTGAACCAGTTATATGTGTATATACTTTCAGTTCCACCAATTGCAAACTACAAATACCATACAAACAATTGCAACCATTTAAATTCCATATTGCAATCCAAATTGCATACAACCATACCAGATCATACCTCAACCAATCTGCAAATAGTTACTGCTAACTGCATATTGCAAATTGCAACCAAATTCAGCAAGTGAACTATTAGTTAGACCTCAGATATACCTCTCAGTGAGAGTACAGATACTAAAGAGAGAAATACATCCACCATTTTATGTTGAACGACAAGATTGAACAGTTGAACCATCTTATGCATACCGCCATCTTGTGATATCTTTTCAACACATGTTATGTACATGGACTATCTGCTGCAGAGCTGGCAGTGTTATATATGAAGAAAAGTTAAAGTTAATAAAGAAGTTATTTGAAGCATTTGGTGTGATCTTTAAACCTACTGTTTCCATAGAGCGGCACTAGAGGCATTACAGAGTAACAGACAGTCTGGCTATACTAAAAGTCAGAGATATCAAAATTCTTCTAATGTCACAGCGCAAAAGGCACTTCATAGTGCTGTGCCTGCCACAGCATCTTTCTTGCATTCCCTCGAACTTCGTTATAAAGAGATAGAACCAGGAGGTAAACTGTTTCATGCTGCTTCCCAACTTTCAACTAGTGCTTCTCGCTGAACACCTAAAATATCGAGCCTAGTATAATTTGAAAAAGGTAATATCCAATTCTAAGCCTAATGTTCTTGCTATGACATGTGTTTGAAGACATGAAATATTACATCCATCCTTCGCAGTGAAAAGTTTTGATATGCAAGCTTCAAATGTATAATTTTTCTTGGAATACATTCTCCTTTCCTCTTAAAGGGGTTTTCCGAGACTTATATACTGATGACCTATCCTCTGGATAGGTCATCAATATCTGATTGGTCAGGGTCCGATCAGCTGTTTGAGAAGGCACCGGCGCTCCCAGTAGCGTTGCGGCCCGTTCTCAGCTTTCCCTAGGCCATAACCTCAAGTTCATTGGTCACATGGCCGAGACGCAGCTCAGCCCCATTGAAGTGAATGGGGTTCCCCTGCAATACCAAGCACAGCTGCTAAAGAATATATGGCGCTGTACTTGGGTGAGCAAGGAGAAGGCAGTGGCATTCTCAGGAACGCGGATGCCTTCTCAACCAGCTGAGCGGCAGGGGTTCCAGGTGTTGGATCTCCACCGATCAGATACCTATGACCTATCCAGAGAATATATCATCAGAATATAAGTCCCAGAAAACCCTTTAAAAAAAAATAAAAAATACTGTATGTATTCTCTCATACTGTCTCTCCCTCTCTCTCTCTCTGCCCGCCCCCGCAAAGTTCGGCACATATTTCCCTGCCATATACGCTGAACACAGCCACCGACCACAATGTGAACACAGCCTAAAGTAAGTAAAACATGATCTGTTCCTTTCACAATATTCTAAAACCAAAACCAATTACCTTTGTTTGCAGAAGAAAGTTTTCCTGCTTTAACTCTTTTATTTCCTTCTCATAATTTATTTTCAGCTGTTCTATATCCTGCTTAAATTCCTGCTCTTTTCTTAAAGGATCTTCTTTGACAGTTATTGTCTGCCCATGTGCTGCATTTATCTTCTCTTCGACATTCTGAAGTCTCTGGAGGATGGTCAGGTTGTTGCCACTGACATCTGAATAATGGATTTCTGAGGGTCTTCCATTTGGACCGACAGGAACACTCAACTGCATATAAAGAAATGTCAATGCTTTTAATTACTAAGTGTATGCCTTGTCTTACATAGCCCCAGTAGCCATAACATTTAAATCCCTAAAAAAAAAACTTTAACATTAAATCCCCTCCCTTTTCCCCCTGTAAACATTAAACTGTCTAGCCCTGTTGGGACAACCCTGGTTAAACATTTGCAGACGTTGCAATCTTCAGTCACACCTTTTCAGTGTCTTTAGCTTTTACTATATTGACTTGTGCAGCAGAGTCTTGATGCTCCACCTTATCCCTTGGAAATCTGATTGCGTTTTCTGCAAACCTTATGGACTTTGCAGCAGATAACACACCTAACAGAGAAAGACAGAATGGAATAAAACATGTGCTTAGCACACACATTACTAAAAGTACTTCAAACCTTCTTGACAAACCTAATTTGTGTAAATAACAATTCAATAGAATTTTTCAAAAATATTTTGCGTAGCAAAACAAGTTTCACGTTAAAGTGATTTAATTTTGAGAGGAGACATAAATAAAAAACAATGCTTGCAAGAGATGCTTAACTACCGCATATAGACAAAGTATATGAATATGTAAATAAGTCCAAAATATTATGTTCTAGTATTTAAATACACAATGTAATAACTAGTGGGGCTTTCATACAATAAACAAATCAAATATTCACGATTGATTGACCACTAGTACAAAGGTCCCGTTTCCCTTGTTCTTCCTTACCTACTGCGCATGACCGTTGTCAAGAACACACATGTGAAAAAGTGATCATGTTAATGACATCAATACCTTTTTGTTTGCGCTCAGTAGGTGACTTCCACTTTATGTCCGTATGCAACTCCTTGGATATTGAACCGTCGTCATCAGACATCCGTTTAATTTGTATGTTAATCTTTCCATAGCCAGAGCTTTTAACATGAGAATAATGATGGCTCTGACCTTTCTTTAAAGAGGACGGGGGACTCTTTATCATCTTGCTCGGATGCTTATTATAGAACGGAGCAGAAGAAGCTGCACTTACAGAAAGGTCACTTCCACATTTGTCAGCCTATGTTAAAAAAAAAAAAAACATCCTTAGCAACTTAAAGGGAATCTGTCACCTATTCTGACCATATAAAATCGTTTACATAGCAATGTTCTATAAAGTACCTTCTTACCTACATGTGTCTTCTATCTTTTATTCAACTTTTCATTCTTATAAAAAAAGCAAATTTGTCCGATATGCAAATGAGGTTCCAAGTGCCCCATGGGGCGTTATTACTCTGCTCTAGTGCCCAGTATCGCCCCCCCTGCAGTGCCCAGCCCGCCTCTCTTCCAAGCCCAGCCGGCCTCCTAAGAAATAAATGTCCTCCCACATACTTGCCCAACGGCACCGCCCCCTCCCCAATACGTCATTTAATTTATTCATTGCACCATCGTGCTTCCTCCTCTCTTGGCCTACGGCACCGCCCCCTCCCGATTACGTCACTTAATTTATTCACTTCATCGGGCGTTACTTATTCCTCTATTGGCCTAAGGCGCCGCCCCCTCCCCATTACGTCATTTTATTCATTGCACCGGACCTTCCTTCCTCCTCTCTTGTCCTCCGAAATCCCGCGCAGGCGCAGTATCGGTGAGTGCCTGTGCCTGCACGATTCTCCTGTTCCAGAGGGCAACAGCCTCAATAGTGTCAATGGGCACGCGCCGTAATCTCGCAATGCGCAAGCTAGCGCATGTGCAGTGTCGGCAAAGTGTTCCTTCCCTGTGCTGGCATCGCGAGATTACGGCGCTCTAGCTTTGTGACGTCGGGGAGCAAGGAGGAGATTCGGAGGATGCGGGGCGGTGCTCAGAGTCAGAGAACGCTGGACTCATCTCTGAAGCATGGAGGAGACAGGACTCATCTAAGGTTAATTTACCTATATGGCGGGAACATTTATTTTAGGTTTTTCTCTGAACTGATAGTTCGTTCAAAATTGATTTTAATATCATTATTAATGTATTAAAAAGTATTTATAGAAAAGTGAGTGGATAAATAGGCTTAGAATGTGATGACAGGTTTCCTTTAATGTATTCCCCATCATCATTAATGCTAAAAATATATATAAAAATAGCATATACAAAATGCACCTCTTGCACTACAGGGACCATAGACTACATCTCAAGAAGTTTATGGATAGGCAAGATGAAAAGTGCAGAAGGTTTTATATGAATCATTTACAATATGCTGTCTATGCCACATACTGTACATATGGCAGCAGCACTTGCTGACAGCTGCATAATGATCTATGAAAGTCATTTGTTGCTAAAGTACATTTAAAGAACAATGATCAAATGAAATAAAAATCCATTGTGGGGTAATATTTGTCATTCAAAATTGTATTGTATTTGTTTAAATTCTCGCCCATTCTGGACGTTGAAGTCAAGGAGGCGGTCCTATTAGTGACTGACAACCTGCCCACTATGATTGTGTATATAGAGAGAGCTGCCAATCACTGATAGGACCGCCTCTTTGACTTCAAAGCCCAGAATAAGCAAGAATTTTAATAAATAAAATAAAAGTTTTACAAAATGTTTCCCCATATCAATCTGCTCAGCTCCTCCTGCTCTTTAACATGCTGCCTGCAAATTATTTTGCATTTTCATGGGGACAGGTTCCCTTTAACGGTCTGTCATCGATATTCCTTTTTTTTTTGTGGGCTGCTAATTTCTTCAACACTGCCAATGGTGCACAATCTTTTCTCGTCTGTGTCATTGGTGGACGCAACAAAGACCTTGGGGTATAGCTGCTGCCACTAGAAGGCAGACACAAAGCAAAAATTGTTAACTCCTCCCACCATCTATACCCCTCCAGCAGGCACTGAGCAGTTTTAGCTTAGGGCCCTTAGCAGGCAGACATCTGCTCTGCAGGTCTTGCCATTTTGAAACAAAATTGGGCCCAGGGTGGAATTAACCTCCGTTTACCCAACGTTGTCTACTGCGACTCCTACCTCACTACTTCTTTGTGGCATTATCCCCCCTTCCACGGGTGGACTATTTGAGAGAGATGGTACCTACTATTGCCTTTAAATCTCAAAAGGTGGAATATGGACACTACCACTGGATACTGTGACTACTATCACACTATCCCTTTAGTCGGGTAGTCCCTCTGTGTGTCAGTGTTGAGCGCCTCTGTGGTGACCTCTGCCTTCCCAGGGTGTGATCCCACAACATAATGATTGTGACTTGAGTCCATGTGAGGCAAACGCACTACTATGTTAGTTGTGGTCACTGACACCTTCAACACGTGGAGCATCTGCTCGGGTTGCCAGCTTCCTCATTTTTGGGTGGAGTATTGATTTTCGTTAACTCTAGATATTGTGGCTACTACGGTATGGCCTCCTTCACTAGATTACTTTGCTACTACTTTTTCCGTGGCTACTAATGTATGATTTCCTTCTCAGGTGGCGTATTGAGTGACTCCGAGTCACTGGCTAATGGATATGTAGTTTCTACCATATTACCTTTTTCCTCCATGGGAGTCTCAGCCCTGACATTGCGTGAGGTAGCTGCTACATAGTCCCTCTACTATAGGGGAGCCGTTCCGATGGTCCTAGGTGTTGGACTTGGTCTCTAGATCTCCTTCCCCCACAGTTGGAACTTTTACTCATGTTCTACTAGCAATGGGTGCTGTGGCTCCCACAGGTTTTGTGTTTATGCTAGCTCTTAATACGGTTGCTCTGGGGAAGATCTCCTCTCCAAAAGTCCATTCTCCCACTTGCATTCAGACATGCTTTGTTTGTTGCCATGGTGGTTGGAACAATTTTACGGGATCGTGATTTTGTCAAACCCAGTGATCCAAACACCGCTACTTCCTCCAAGATATGCTATAGCAAATGGAGGTCTTTCTTTTGCTGGTAGGAGAGTAACCACCTTCATCCTTTTAGTTTTTTCTGTTCCTCACATTCTCGTTTTTTTTCCCAAGAAGGCCTTGATCTGGAGTCCACCCTAAGCTCACTCTTAGTCCAGTCCAGTTATTGTCCTTTTCCATTTTCTTCAACACCCCTTAGCTGACTTCTTGGCAGTACATACATCTTCCCAGGGAGTTACGTGACAGGTACCCCCGTACACTAACTTGAGACCTCACTTGTTCTGGACACACTGCAGCTGTTCCTCTTTGAACCCCTTGGGGAGATTCCTCTAACCCTTCTCTATTGGTAAGTCGCCTTTCTTGTGGCCATAACGGTGAGTGCCTGAGCTTGCGGCCCTCTCAACTAGGCCTCCTTTTCCGA
This sequence comes from Bufo gargarizans, assembly GCF_014858855.1. Lineage (NCBI taxonomy): Eukaryota > Metazoa > Chordata > Amphibia > Anura > Bufonidae > Bufo > Bufo gargarizans. The sequence goes on from NC_058083.1 coordinate 268,878,636, forward strand.
TTCTGCATTCCCTCCTTTCTGCCCAAGGTGGTCTCCTCGTTTCATCTGAACAAGGAGATAGTCCTTGCTTCTGTCTGTCCAGTCTCATTTACTGGGGGACACAGCACCCACCCCTCTTGTGTATTATGGTTTATTGTATATAAACTGTGATATCGATATCCTTTTTTTTTTTTTTTTTTACTTTTTATCTGTACTGTCATTGTAATGCCTTAATTTTGGAGTTTTTTTGTACTTTCTGTGCTACTGTAACACTGAATTTCGCCATGGAGGGACCATTACAGGATTATCTTATGAAAATTTTGAAAAAGCTTGATCCAGTGTACATAAAAAATCCAATAGTTTATTGATCAAATATTAAAATACCAGTCATGATAAGGAATAAAATCTATCAGCATTTTACGTACGGTGGTACAAGCTTTATATATACCCGTTCAGCTCTCTAACAAGCTGCCTGCAGATGGCACTGCATTTTGTGGCAACAGGTTCTCTTTAAAGGGAATCTGTCACCAGTGACCTTCCTATCCAACTGTGTGTATAGACACATACCGTAGTTATGGTTCATCTGATTAAAACACTGGTATTCTTCTGTTGATCTGATCAGATCAACAAAAGAAAAACTGCGTTTTAATAAGGTGAACCACAGCTATGTGTCTACGCAGCCAGTTGGAGAGGGAAGTCAATGGTGACAGATTCCCTTTCAGTACACCTTTGCAGTTTATGAGAGTTGCAGATGCAGCCAAGTGTTTTAAAGCTTTAAAAACCTACAATTCAGAGAGCCACATCCATGCACAGCTACCTCATCTCTTCCTATATACTGCAGTTATAGTTACATAGTTAGTAGAGTTGAAAAAATATGAACATCAAGTTCAACTAGGGGATAGCACAGGATGTGGAGTGAAATACAGAACAGAGGGGAGTCCTGAATATGGATGTGTCAGGGAGGTTTGGGGGCCACACAGAATAGCGTCCCAGGGCACATGGAGCCCCTGGGCCACAGGCTGTGCACCTCTGGACTGCACTTGCCAATATAGTTGAAAAATAAATAAAATAATAATAACTAAGCTAATGCATGACTTTCACAACATTTAAAGCACATAGTATCATTCTTACTTGCCCACTTCTTTCACCAGAGTACATAACATTTATTTCTGAACGATTTGGCTCTGTAGATTGCCCTCGACTTTCCAAGTCCTTCGTTGATATCTTTTGCTCGCCTTTAAAATGATTATCAAATTCATGTGCAAGAAAGACCTCACTTGTTTTTTCGCCATGCGAATTATGCAAGTCTTGTGAAACCGGCTCTTCTGGTAATGACTGACTTAGATCTTTTCCGACTGCTTTATGCAGAGTATATGGAAGCACACCCTTGTCCACGTGCATGTTGACACTAGAGAACATATTAAAAGCATTTCAAATTATTAATTTGTACAGAAAATAGTAAATAAATAAAAAAACATTTATTGACAATTCATTTTGCCTTACCTCGACAAAATAAAGCCTTCTTCTCCTCGAATACGTTGCATTAATTCATCCACAGTGGATAGGTCTATTGCACAATAAGATTAGGTTATAAATTACTTTATCAATTTTAAACAAACATTTTTTAAGTTTGAGATAAACCTACACATACATCCACAACTTACTTATCTAGTACTGATCCTGTACGTGATATGTCAAACTGTATTAATTACAGTTCACAGCTAAAAATGTATTATCCTGCTGGTTTACTATGGAAAAAAGCTCGACACCCACATTCTGATCTTCTATAATGCAGTGGAGCAATTAGTGTTTAGCACTTCACTACTATATAGTGAATGGGGCAAAGACGACAAGTGCCTGAATGATATCACCAAAGTGGGGAAGAGAGGATCGATTCTATTCTTCTCCTGTGAGGGGCTGTACTCACAAGTTAAGAAGTTCCCACAGATACTGCGGTCGCTACTGACCGTGGCAGCGGAGGGGTTACATGCAGATTTTAGCAATTTAAGAAAGGGACAGAGTTTTCCAAGGGGTTTCTGCGACCAGTTTATGTTGTCTCTCCTTTAATAAATATCGCTATTGCATAGATATCGGAGTGTCATTATCTAGGAGAAGTGCTCCTTCAGAACATTTAGCAACCAGAGGTACAGTGACAGATGAAGAATATGAAATATAAGCCTTTGCCAATTGTAGGACCAGAGGTTTGGTTTATCTGGGGACATGCCCCAGCCCTCATGTATGTCAGCAAGGTAATTGGGCATATCTCCAGACATATTCATAGAACTTACAGGGGATTCCTCAGTACTAGAAGTTTGCGTGGTGGAAGTTATTTTCAACACTAAAACAGGCAGTGACACTGACAGATGTATTGTGCAGAAGAAGACCCAGTGGACGTATTGTACTGCGGGGGAAGACAGGGGCGAGTATAAGGCGTTTTTTGTTGTTGTTATTTTAAAGGGGTTGTTTCACTTCAGCAAATGTCACTTCTCATGTAGACAAAAGGTAATAAAGGCACTTCCTAATGTATTGTGATTGTCCACATTGCCTCCTCCTGCTGGCTTGATTCATTTTTCCAAACACTACTCGTTCCCAAAGTTTAGGGCCCCCAAGCAATCCAGCTGTGGTGGCCGTGCTTAGACACAACAGGAAAAAGTGTCAGACCCTCTGGTGGCAAGGACCACTGGAGTGCAAACCGGCATGCATGCGCAGCAGCATTTCCAGTTCCGGCCACCACAGTGTATAATGCGATGATAAATGTATGAAGCCAGCAAAGGCGGCAATATAGACAATACATTAGTAAGTGCCTTGTACTAACTTTCTCTACATGATAAATGCAATTTGCTTAAGTTACACAACCCCTTTAAGCTATTGCAGGGCTTGTCCCAATAATTTTCACTGTCTGAGACAACCTCTTTGATGTTCCCATACAGCTGTTTTCATCGACACATTTGATGAATTCCATATGATAAGGGACATTACCAGGGTGTCCAATATCTGGATATTATGGTATCAGATGCACTGCTGACATATCTTCCCAGAGAACAAGCAGTTTCATCTTCCAGCCTCATGTTACAGAGCAGAAGGAGCTATACACAGACTAATTGTATATTACTCATTTCAATCTCCTTCAGTACCTAGCCACTTTTCACCTTAGGGCCCAGGCCGATTTCTGCAGATCTGAAATGTGTTACTTTATGGGGTAACAACTTTGGAATGCTTTTACTTATGTGACATTCTGAGACTGTTTCATCAGGACACATTGTACTCCATGTTAGTGGTAAATGTATTAAAAAAAATAAAATAAAAAAAATATTAAAAAAATCCCCAAAATTTACAGAAAATTTTCAAGACTGACTTTTAACCCCTTTTAAGACCAGGACTATTTCCATTTTTCCTCACCACCTTCCAATAGCCATAACTTTTTTTTTTCCGTTCATTCACATAGTTTTTGAGGGCTTATTTTTTTTTACAGGACAAGATGCATTTTTTTTAATGCCACCATTTAATTTACCATGTCTTGTATTAGAAAACAGGAAAAAAAAAAAAAAAAAAAAAAAAAAAAGAATTCCGCCAAGGTTTTTGCCGTTTTGACATCACAGGGTTCACAATGCACTAAAATTGACCCGACATCCTTATTCTGTGGCTCAATACAGATGTGGCGATACCAAACTTGAATATCGCAAATCACGTTTATTTTCCTTTTTCCCCCCCGTTCCATTCTTTTTTTTCCACTGCACAGGAATTTTTATTTTAATAGTTCAGACATTTTCGGATGCGGCAATACCCAATACGTTTATTTTTTTATTGTTTAAATATTTTTATATGTAAAATTGGGAAAAGGAGGGTTATTTAAACTTTTTTTTTTATAACTATAGGGTGCTAGTACATTGGATCTTTCAATCCCCTCTCCTATTCACCCTAAGGCCTCATGCACACGGCCGTGTTCCACGGCCGAGAGCGGACCATGGAAACCCGGCCGGGATTCCTGCTGACAGCATGAGCGCACGGCGTCATTGGTTGCTATGACGCCATGCGCTTCATGCAGCTGCTGCTGTACAGTAATACACTATACTGGCGCACAGCATCATAGCAACCAATGACGCCGTGCACTCATGCCGTCAGCAAGAAATCCCAGGCCGGGTTTCCACGGTCCGCTCTCGGCCACGTGCATGAGGCCTTATAGAGATGTATCAGGCCTCATGCACATGACCGTATGTATTTTGCGGTCTGCAAAAAAATCCGTAAAAAAATACAGATGACGTCTGTGTGCATTCCGTATTTTGTGGAACGGAAAAGCTGGCCCCTAATAGAACAGTACTATCCTTGTCCGTAATGTTTTTTGCAGAACGGAAATATGGACATACGGAAACGGAATGCACACGGAGTAACTTCATTTATTTATTTTTTGGGCGACCTATTGAAATGAATGGTTCCGTATACGATCCGCAAAAAAAAAAAAGTTGATTGCGGCACCTAAGGGGTTAAATATCAGGGGTGGCGCGATCACTGCTTCCTGTCAGTGCGGGCAGGTGCTGGCTATGATGCAGGCCAGCACCTGGCGTGTATGGAGCAGGCCCGCTGCAGAGGCCCACTCCATACACGTGCAAATATTGCTTTTCAGTGCCCATTATGCTGTGCCCAGCTTTTGCCATCTAAGGCGCAACACACCCTTTAAATTGTTAGGTGGATTCTACCGGGTACTGAAATGTCCAAAATTTCGGTACACTGCAGTGTAGATTTGGATTGATTGGTCCCCGGAGGCTGCTCAAAAGCAACATGGTGCCGGTAAACCAGACGTTTATTTTTCTCTCGGTGGAGCTGCATGAAGGCTTATCATTTGGGGGATGAGTTGCCATTATCATTGGTTCTATTTTGGGGTACATACACCTTTTTATTTTGCTTTTTTGCTATTGTAATGAGCTGTGTGCGGGAAAAATGACATGTTCTCTTTATTCTGCTGGTCAGTACGATTACAGAGATACCAGCATTATAGATTTTTGACATTTTGCTACTTTTACACACAGTCGTGTTTTTGCAAAGCCATTTTCTGACAGCCATACTTTTTTCTATTTTTCTGCAGATGGTCTTGTGTGGGAGCTCATTTTTAATAGGATGAGCTAATGTTTTCCTTGGCTCCACTTTGGAGTACTTCAAAGCGAATGAATTTCTGCTGGTTCATTGTCTTGATATGAGCTCTGTTCAGACCTCCATGTCATACACTTTATTTAAAGTAAACATTACCTGAATCACCAGCAAGGGCTTTGTTGAGGCTATTTTTCTGTGAATTGATTCCATGATGATCTAGTGTCCCTGTGTTACCAATGATAGTTGGATGAGTGTTCTGCTCCTCTGCTCCTTTTATTGATGCCTCAAGGTTTTGGTACGCCTGATGCAAAGCTTCCATGTCACTGTTTGTGTACTGATTTGAAATACCTTCAATATACACAAAAGAGAACAAAAATAACATTCTAAAAAGTTTGTAAATTTATTGTATCAAGGATGAAATGAAAATAATAAAACTAAAAAGTAAGCAGACACATTATTATTAACCCTTAGGATACCGAATTTTTTTGTGTTCAGAGAGATCCAGGGTATTGAGTTTAATAACTGGCATCCTCATTGGCCCGGAAGCGAGAGTTTTTCACCCTTCAGAGACTGATCAAGTGAGATCAAGGCTTTAATGACCAAAATCGAAATTATTGCCAGTCGCGGTCATTAGTCACGGGTCTATGCTGTTTGAAACCGCGGAGGCTCGCCGGCCTTGACGCCTGCTGCACGTGCGAGCAGGCACCATGTTAACACTTTGTCCAAGTCTAAGTACAGGACTAGAAATGTTTATTATATTGCCCTACATGGACCTAATCCTGTTTTTAAAGCTTTACACCTCCTTCACACAAATATGTAACACTAAGGCCCCTTTCACACGGGCGAGATTTCCGCAATTTAACTCACCTTAATCCACTTGTTCGCGCAGCCCGGCATCTCTTCTGTCTTCTTTTGTGAGGAATAGGACCTTTGATGACATCACTGCGTTCATCACATGGTCCATCACCATGGTGATGGATCATGTGACAGACCATGTGATGAACGCAGTGATGTCATCAAAGGTCCTATTCCTCACAAAAGACAGACAGAAGAGATGCCGGCTGCACGAACAAATGGATTAAGGAGATTATTATTTTTTTTAACCCCTCCAGCCCTATTGTACTATGCATTCTGTATTCAGAATACTATTATTTTCCCTTATAACCATGTTATAAGACGAAATAATAACATCTACACAACCTTGAACCCAAACCTGAACTTCTGTGAAGAAGTTCGGGTCTGGGTACCACATTCAGTTTTTTATCACGCGCGTGCAAAACGCATTGCACCCGCGCAATAAAAACTGAACGGAACGCAATCGCAGCCAAAACTGACTGCAATTGCGTACCTACTCGCGCGGGTTTGCCGCAATGCACCGGAACGCATCCGGACACGCTCGTCTGCAAGGGGCCTAACATCTGACATGCAGTTGTGAAACAAAGGTATTGTCCACTTTGGAAAACCATTAACTTTCTGAAAGGTCACAGCTCATTTGCTGCTGGAGTAAAAGTACACTCATTGGCTGCTTAACATGTCAATAACAGCCAACCGCGGGAAGGGTCCTTGCAGCAATATCCCCCTGTGATCATCAAAATGTTAGGGAGATTCTGCTGCAAGGGTCTCCCACAATCAGCTGTTATTGCCAGCAACTGTTCAGCTCCCAAGCAGAGGAGAGGACAGTCTGAGTTCTCCATAAGGGTGCATTCACACAATCGTATGTATTTAGCGGTCCAGAAAATGTGGATCCGCAAAAAATACGGATGACATCTATGTGACGTGTGTGTTGCATCACTTTGTTGGGGGATCCAATGTAACAATACCTATTCTTGTCCGCCAAACGTACAAGAATAGGACTTATTAAAAAAAAATTGCGAGACTGCGGACGGACATACGAATGTGGACAGTGCACGGTGGGCTGTTTGTGGATTGGATGAGGACCCATTCTTTTCAATAGGTCCGCAAAAATTGCAAACAATGTGGATCAGATGCAGACCAAAAATACAGTCGTGTGAATGGGGTCCTAAGGCACTCTGCTCTACTGTGTCAACATAACTCAAGTGAACTAAACAGTCACCTGACATACTGTACTCAACAAAACTACAGTCATGGCCAAAGGTTGAGACTGACACAAATTTTGGTTTTCACAATATTTCAAGTGTTGACCCTTCTTTTTTCAAGACTTCTGCAGTTCACTCTGGCATGCTGGATATCAGCTTCTGGGTAAATCCTGACTGATGACAACCCATTGTTGCCTAATCAGTGCATGGAATTTATCACAATTTCTGCGTTTTTGTTTGTCCATCCACTTTTTGAGGACTGACCACAGGTTCTCAATGGGATTGAGATGTGGAGGGTTTCCTGGACATGGACCCAAAATTTTAATGTTTTGTTCACTGAGCCACTTAGTTATCACTTTTGCCTTGTGACATGGTGCTCCATCTTGCTGGAAAAAGCATTGTTCCTCTCTAAATTGCGCCTGGATCACTGGGAGAAATTGCTGTTGGACGATGTTTTGATACCATTCTTAGGCAAAATTGTGAGTGAGCCTGCTACTTTTGATGAGAAGCAACCCCACACATGAATGGTCTCAGGAAGCTTTACTGTTGGCATGATACAGGACTCATGGCACTGCTCACCTTTTCTTCTCTGTACAATCATCTTTCCACATATCCCAAACAGTCTGAATGGGGATTCATCAGCGCAAATAACTTTGACCCGGTCCTCTGCAGTCCAATTCCTGTACTTTGTGCGTAATGTCAGTATGTCCTTGTGTTTTTCTTGGAGGGAAGTGGCTTCTTTGCGGTCCTTCTTATAGGTATTCCGGTTTTATTGATTTTTAAGCAAGTGCCTGCAGCCTGCCTGCTCCACAACGCTCCGGTCCTCTGCTGTCTCCATCTTCCAGTCCCTGCACTGTTTACATCTAGTAGTGATCTGGCCACAAGTAGCAAGTCATCACTGAAGCCAGTCATTGGCTGGAGAGGTGCATGTGACCCTGCTCATGCACTGCCGGATGTATACAGTGTGGGGTTTCGGAAAATGGAGACAGTGGGGGCAGCATGGAGGACCGGAGCAACATGGAGCAGGGAAGGATGAATCTTCTGTTTCAGCAGGCAGGCTGTGGACACTTGCTTAAAAGTCATTATACAGTGAATGGAAAACTGCCAATATTCTGCCAGATCCAACAAACCACAATGACTACCCACTTACAATGGCTTCCTTCTGGGTTCCGCCATGGTGTCTGTTATTTTCATAAGAAGAATAGCGCTGCATGCAGCTCCAGGTCAACTCAAACCGTATTAGCAACTCAACCTTCAGAGCAACAGTGAACAGGGCCTTACTAACAGGATACCAGTCTAACTAACTATCACCATTGATTTCCCAAACAAAGCTCCCTTAAAAACGGTGACATATGCTGACAATGCTAGATCTATCAGTTTAGAAAAGACTGTAACCCACCTGAACCCATTGCTTCGTGTGTCCCATGGGGCATAACGGATTCAATTTCATCTTGTCTTTGCTGCAAAATCTTTTGAGTATCAATTGTTGAGTCCATTGAGTCAATCAGCACGACTAAAAAGGAATTTAATTACATTAAAATAAAATTGTTCAGTTCTTAAAGGTTGTCCAAGTTTTTTTTCATTTTAAAAAAGTGATGGGGGGCATGGAAAAAAAGAATGGAAAAAAAATAATAGCACTTTTCCTTCTTGGCCTGCTCCGATTACGCCACTGCAGCCTATCACTGGCCTCACTGGTGTCACCCAGTATACCGATGAGACCAACAGCTGGCTGCAGTGGTATACAGAACAAACAATATGTCACTGGCTGCAGCCCCAGAAGATGACAGGGGAAAGGATCAGAGTGGGCATAAGGGAAGTTTTTTTTATTTTATTATTATTTTACCAGGCCCCCATCACTTTGGTAAAGTTAATTAAGGTAAATTAAACTCTGACAATCTATCAGTATATCTAAGGGGTTATCCATACCCCAAACCAATTTTAGTTAAAGGGAACCTGCCACCATGAAAATACAGTGCAATTTGCAAGCAGCATGTTCTAGAGCAGGAGGAGCTGAGCAGATGATATATAGTCCTGTGGGAAAAGATTTAGTAGAAGTTGTATTTTACTTTTCTAAATCTCTGCTCATTCTGAGCTAAGGATTCATTTGGGCAATCCTAACGAGTGACTGACGGCCATGTGTGTATGCACACTCGCACAGGAAAGGCTGTCTGTCAATGAGTAGGGTGGTCCACATGAATTAATAGCTCATTATGAGTGGAGATAAATTACAAGCTTTACTGAATCTTTTTTCACAAAACTATATATAAATCTGCTCAGCTCCTCCTGCTCTATATAACATGATGTCTGAAAATGACACTTCATTTTCATGCTGACCGGTTCTAATGGCCCGGAAAGTGTTTAGCACAAAGGTTCAGAAACCCCTTTTAAAGGCAACGTACATAACATAAATCTAGCTTTACTCTATTTTTGTAACAATTTTAACCCTTTTTATATACATAGATGCATTTCAATATGCTCACATGTCAGACAGCAGAATGGTAAGGTTGACAAAGGCAGCTAGTAGAAGATTGAAAGCTGCTATATCTACAAATAGGATTCAACATCAAACATATTTACCCAAGAAAAGACGGCTGGGGAATATCTATCTAATCTGTCTATCACAAATGTACTATATTATTCTTTTTATGGATCCCCAAAAAATGGTTTACTGCCTACAGTTAAATGAGGTGCAATTTGGTCAAAAATTTCAGAAGCACCAGTTTACTGTCTGAACCGTAAAGTTACAGAACATGACCCAGTTAAGCCCGTACTCTCTGCTCTGCACTGATGAGGGGCAATCACCCCGAAACAGCTGTCTGCTGATGAGGTGCTGGCTTATTTAAATATCCCGGTCATGTCTGAAGGTACAGTTAAAGGGTTGAACATTGACTTATAGCAGTGATGGCGAACCTATGGCACAGGTGCCAGAGGCGGCACTCAGAGCCCTCTCTGTGGGCACCCGTACTCTGGAAAAAGTCTATGTTGTACCAATATGCCTTAGACTTTTCCTGCCATTTATCAGCGCAGGCGCACTATGAACAGCACAGGCAGCGCATTGAATGTAGGCAGGGTATTATAGCTAAATGATAAAGTACATGGAAGATATACTATATTAGACTGTAGTATTCAGGTAAATTTGCCGTATTGCCACTTTGCTATAAATAAGTGGGTTTTGTGTTCCAGTTTGAGCACTGGATCTCTAAAAGGTTCACCATCACTGACTTATAGGATAACTGCCTTACATCTGGTGGCATTAGAGGCAGAGCTTGCTAAGGGCTCATTTGCACCCCTTTCTTCCCAAATAGGATATGGTATTGGCTAAAAGCATGGAAAGCATCAGAAAAACGAGATTTTTGTATTACTTACCAGTAAAATCTCTTTCTCGCTCTTTCCTTGGGGGACACAGAAGACCTTGGGTATAGCTCATCTCCATAGGAGGCGTGACACTAAGTGAAAACTGTTAAGCCCCTCCTCCACAGCTATACCCTCAGCCTGGAGAGAGAGACTGCCAGTTGCGTGTCCAAGCAGTGAGAAAAGGCAAAGTCCAAAAGTGGAACCAACAAGCCAACTACCCAACGGGTAAAACAAACTCTGAAACCGTGCAAGAAAAAACAAGAATGGGTGGGTGCTGTGTCCCCCAAGGAAAGAGCGAGAAAGAGATTTTACTGGTAAGTAATACAAAAATCTCGTTTTCTCGCCCAGTTTCCTTGGGGGACACAGAAGACCTTGGGACGTTCAATAGCAGTCCAAGAGGGGAGGGACCACAGCACCAAGGCGAAGCACCCGAAGGCATCAAGAAAACACCGCCTGCAGACCAGGCGGCCCAAGGCAGCATACGCCGAAGCCCGAGTATGCCCCCAGTAGAACTCGGTAAGGTGTGCAAGGAAGAAGTGACCGCCCTGCACAAATGAATGGCCGAAACCTAACACCCCCGCCCCAGGAGGCACCGACTGCTCTGATGAAATGAACGGTGACACCGAAAGCAGAACCCTGCCATTGGTGCGATAACCACAGCAAAAAGCCACACTGAGAAAGCGGAGGAGGCCACCCTGGAGGCCATCAACCTTTGCACTGACCTCCTGGAAACACAAGAGACCGAACGCCGACCGGAGTCGGAGATCTCCAAGTAAACAACCGCAAGGTCCAACAACCTCCCAACGGCAAAGCGTCCGTACCCGGGGATGGGTGGAAAAGGACGAAAGCCTCGTTGATAAGAAGGCAGATAACACCTTCAGAAGGAAGGAAGGAAGAAAGGAACAGGACGGAGAACAGCCCTGTCCTGGAAAAGGACAGAAGGCACAGAACACGAAGGGCCATCAATCAGGCACCCGTCAGACATGATGGCAACAGAAACACAACCGTACAAGACAGAAGGAGTAGGAAGAACTCCTGCAACGGCTCCAAGGGAAAGACCGGAGCGCAGAGAGCTCAGTATGTAGTTCCCAGGGCGGAACCAGGAAACGATAAAGAGGATCCACAGAGCCACTCTGTGGCAGAAGGACATGACAAGGCCCAAGAGGGCCAGGAAACGCTGGAAGGGGAAGGACAGCGCAGACACTTGACACTTCAAGTAACAGAAGTCCCAGGGTCAGGCCGGACTAGCGAAAGACAGAACCAAGGGCGAGAAGGCAGAGTGGGGGAATGCCCCGCTTCCCACAAAACCCCAGGTAAGAACCCTAAGCCCGACAACCAAACCTGTACTAAACAGTCGGGAGCGAACACTAGCGTGCTCGCAGGAATCACCCAGTAAGCGGAAGAAAACCCAATGGGATCAGGCGCAGACCAGTAACACGGCCGAAGGATCGGAAACCACGGTCCTGTCGGCCCCCGAACAACATAGCCCCGTATCCGACCGGAGTGGGGGAGCAGAAGGACAGACGGAAGAAACCCGAAGGGTCTGCCCAGCATCCGACAGATGCCCAAACCAGACAGGCCAAGTCCAAGTCGATGTAGCCACCAAAAAAAGGAGTTCCACAGCCCCGTGTGGGAGATCCAAGGACAATCCTGACCGAAGGGCAGTCCTCCCAAGGCACTGAGAAAGTAAGTCCCACAGGACCATACACCCAGAACGGAAAGGCAACCTGCACCCAGTGGGAGGACAAAACGCGGTAGGCCCGGCAAACCGCTAGCACCGCCAGCGAGAACGAGGGAGATGGTACGAGACCGCAAGTAACACCGGAACCATCCAAGCGAACAACCATGCTCACCCCAGAGGAGGGGGGGGGGGGGGGGGGCAACGACGGAACAGCCACTGAGGCCTGGCCGGGGCAGCAGCCACATTGGAACGACAAACCCAGAGCAGAAGCCAAAAAAACCGAGCCGGCGAGGAAAGGAAGAGCCGAATCCCCTCTACTCTGTGAGACTACCTGCACACCGTCGCAGCAGGCGAATACCCTGAAGAAACCAAGGTGGAGGTCCCCAGGACCTGGACAATCAAGCACCCAAGAAGAGTTGGGCGACCTACCCGAGAGGAGCAGTCTGAACCTGGCAGCAACAGACTGGAGCGCAAAGGGCGCCAATAGGAAGGACCCACACCACACTGCATCCGAGAAGAGGAAATGGTAGTAGGCGAGGGAACCGTAGTCCCGCCAGAGCCAACGTAGAGGTCGAGCGGCACTGTAGACAACACTCTCGACCCCGACCGGTTGCGTAGGGAAACAATGCCACTAAATGACGAATGGGTACGCATCAAGGAACCCCGAACACTCCCCAGGTGGAAAGGCCAACGAACATGGTGGGTGCCGACAACAACGGGACCCCACCGGAGAATGGGTACCACTCAGCTCAGTGCAGTAGCGAGCCAGCAGAGCCCGTCTACGTACATACAAGATATACAGCTGTGAATACATTGAGCATCCATTGTCGCGTGTCGGACAACAACACCTTAGGCTCACAAGTGGACAGAACGATCTCCTCAGAGAAAGTGCAAGCTTGCGACAAGCAAACACACCCCAGAGAGAAAAAAAAAGTATGTCGCAGGAAGAAGGGAGGCATACGTACTAGCAACCCTGCAGGTAGCGAGAAGGCCAACCCACCCAAGGGAGGAGAAGGCATACACGGCCCAAAACAACGCACAGAGCGCACAGCCACAGCGTCCCACAGTATCCACGGAAGTGTAAAGTGCAGCCCGAAAGGGAGTTATGCACAAGACCAGTACCGGCATGCGAAGGAACGCAAGTAGTCCGCCCGGAAAAAAAGGGGGGGAAGGTACCTGGCAACTCTGCCGATGGCAAGAGTGGAAAGGCCCTGAAAAGGGGGGGCATGCACCGGATATCCTAGCAATAAAAGATTGTGCAATAATCTACCCAACACCGAATTTCGCGAGAGTGCAACTACTCCGCCCATGAAAGGGGAACGTCCAGTACAGCATACACACGGACAGCCGTGAATCCCGTGAGCGTACAAATTTCCGCCCATGGAATGAAGCACAAGGCCAGCACCATTCCCAAAGGGGGTGCAAGCAGCGCACCCCTGCTAGAGCCATGCTCACGGCCCGCAACGCATTTGGTGAAAATGCAGTGACCCAAACAAAAAGGGGGGAGGGGGGGTGCACAAGGCTACCATCGCATCCCAGGAGAGCGCGAGCATCCGCCATGGATGGGGGTCATGCACCTGGCCGGCAACGTGCTGGCACAATGACACCCAGTCAGTAAAAAAGGTGCATGAATGTCGCCTGAGGAGAAGAGGCATGGCCACGCCGGCAGCAATCCAGCGCGAGTGCGGAACACCGCCCACGGAAGGGGGCCATGCATATAGCCGGCAGCGGATCTGGTGAGAGTGCAAGCACTCAGGCACGTGGCCAGCAACCTACCGCGAGAAATGCAAACCAATAAGAGTGCAGCCGTCCGCTTACGAAAGGAAGTCATGCACATGGCCGGCAGTAAATCCAGTAAGAGAGCAGTGTTCCGCTTATGGAAGGGGGACGTGCACATGGCCAGCACCGCATCTGGCGAGAATTCGGAATTCCTCCTATAGAAGGGTTTCATACACATGGCCGACAGCGAACACAGCGGGAGTGCAGCGTTCCGCCGAAGGGGGTTACATACATGGCCGGCAGGGAATCCAGTGAGAGTGCCGCGTTCCCCTAAGGAGGGGGGGGGGGGGGGGGGGGGGGGGGGTCGTACCCATGGCCAACACTGAATCCGGTGAGTGCAATTATTCCGCCCCAGAAGGGGGACATGCACCTGTCCAGCATTACAACCAGTGAGTGCAGCGTTCCCCTAAGGAAGGGGGGTGTCGTGCCATGGTCAGCACCGATCCGGTGAATGTAGTATTCCACCTATAGAAGGGGGTTATGCACATGGCTAGCCTGCGGCCAGAGAGCGCAGAATTCCACTCAGGAAGGGGTTCATGCCCATGGCCAGCACCATAACTGGAAAGGTGATGTCCTGCCATAGAACGGGCGGAAGAGGGGGCGCCTACACTTGGCTAGCGCCGTATCCCGGTAGATGGCAAGGGTCCGCCTAAAGAGGAGACTTGCAGCCGGTCAGCACCGCAGCCGGGGAGCGCGACATGCCGCCTACGGAAGGGAAGCATAGCATGCAGCCAGCACCACTGTATCATGCTGCAGCGTCCTGCGCAGCCATTCCGTTATTTAATAACTCCGCCATGGAAGCCCTTTTTTTTTTTTTTTTTTTTTAAAACATAGCCACTCTGAGGCAAGAAAGGGCCACCATACAGTCCTCCCAAGGCACTGAGAGACATAGCCTCGTATAGGCTTATTAGGAAGCCCACCAGGACATAGAGGGGGTCCTCCAGAAGGGAGCCGGCCCTTGGAGATAGCCGGCACCCAACAGGTTAACAAAGATCCGGCCTGGGGGGCGGCGCTGCGATCCTCTGGGGGGGCGGAGGACGTGCGGGCGGGAAGAATTCGCGCCGCGAGACGTTCCCGCCCCCTCCAACAGAGGCCGGGATGTTGCGGCCTAGTAGGACCCGAAGCCGGGGCCTAGATTTTTGCGGCGCCCGGCCGGCCAAGAGGCAACGACGGTGAGCCGGGACCTGGAGGGAGCCGGCTGTCGCATGTACCAAACGGCCGCGGGTGCCCAACCCGCGGGCCGGCAGAGACAGAGGTCCGGAGCAGCAGGCCAAAGCCTGGGTCAAAGTCTGCGGCACCCGGCCGATCGGAAGCATCAGCAGTCGGCCGGGGCCTGTTGGAGCATCGTGCAGGCCGCGAGGCCCTGCGTCTGGCAGCGCCTGGAGCGGCCCTTTGGCTCTAGCACACCGGTAAGGAGGGAGACCCCGGAAGCCAGCACTGCACCCCCTGCCCTAATGGACATCTGTAGTTCCCCTAAGGAGGGAGAGAGAGACAGGGGCAGCTAGCGTGGGCCCCCTACTGAACTGCGACCGGCAAGGGGGATGGACGGCATAACCCCTGTGTTAGGGGCAGCTAGGAGCAGGTCTCTGGCCCTATATTCCTCCACAGCAATGCCATGCTCACCCCTGTGCAATCCCCTATGGAGGGGCATTGTATTGTCGCCCTGCGGCCACCAGTATGGTGGTGGTGTGGGGCTATATAATTATTGGGCAACAGCTAGCCCAGGAGCCAGCGTAGGTCCGCCGGGACCAGCATGGGAGTCCAGCACGCAGGATGGCCAGGGAGGGGGACGTAGGGCTGGAGAAGCCTCTCTCTTACCACAGCCGTCTTCACCCTCGGTCCGTTCCAGCAGGGTCGCCCCTTCAGCTACTGGCACCGTAGTGGCAGGACGCTGGCGAGGGACTTGGCGTGCGGGCGACCCTTGCGCTGGCGGGATGCAGGGGAGCTGGGCTGCCCTGGTCCACCTTGCCTTCTGTGGGGGAGGCAGCAGTGCGGGAGCCCGGCACTGGCGCAGCTCAACCCCGGGAGAACAGAGAGGTCTAGTGCGACTCTGTTGTCCCTGATGATCTGGAACAAAAAGAAATAAAAAAGTAAAAATCAAAAAATTAAACAAAGGAGAAAACAGCCCTGCAGTAGCAGGGAGTGTCTTGCCTCCTTGGACACTAAGCAAAAACTGGCAGTCTCTCTCTCCAGGCTGAGGGTATAGCTGTGGAGGAGGGGCTTAACAGTTTTCACTTAGTGTCACGCCTCCTATGGAGATGAGCTATACCCAAGGTCTTCTGTGTCCCCCAAGGAAACTGGGCGAGAAATTACCTATTGTTTAAGTCACATTTTTTTGTTAAAGTGTACCTAAACCTTTGGGTAAACTTTATTAAATTCTATTCTACATGTGAAGGAAATAATATTTCTAATATACTTTAATAATTATCATTATTTTTTTACATCATGTCAGTTTTATCCAGTACATTCCAGACCTCTAAGTGTTACATAGCATCATAAATCTATATAATGCTATGCAACCCCGGCAGTGCTGGAAGTTCAGGATGGGTGCTGCAAGTCCCTAGCGTGACACTCGCTCGTCTAAAAGGGGGCCCAAGTCTTTTTTCAACCCCCTAATTATGGTAACTACAACAAACATGTAAAAAAAGGTTTGTCAATGTGTAACGGTTGTCCGATATCCCACAATGCAGCACTACCTTGGGCAAAAGGAAACCAACTGAATTCTCTGATGGGAGGGAAAAGTAGTGCTGTTTTGTGTTATAGCATTTCCTTTTTTCAGAAACTGATAACCTGTAATTAAATGTGAAATACAAAGCACTATATGTATGCATCTTTTTTATGTCGTCACTATTATTAGGATGTTTTATTCCCATTTACACTCATTCGTTGTTAAAGCCTATTTTTATAGAACAGGGCTCACCTTTAGCAAGCATCCCATGCTTTTCTTCTTCTTCTGGACGAGTCTTTAAATGAGAGAAAATTACTCTTTTAAAAGAAATATTAACTAAAAATAGCTAAAATAAGCCAAAGTTGGAGAAAGAGAAATTTCCACTCCTACAGAAAAAGAAGGTAAACATAATATTGTATAGCAGTAACCTAGTACATTACTCAGTATAGTTCAGGGGGGATCATATCGCATTACTTTCCATAAACAGTTGAGTGACAGTTGAGTGACCATGCAGAGCTATTACCATACTTTTCCACTTTGATCCTTTCATGAATTTGGGGCCTTGAAGCCCAAGCAAAATGTCACCTTTTAGAATGCTGCATTGTAGTAAAGAGGATTATTTCTCCGTCTCCCTAAGGCTGGGTTCAGACCTGAGCGTTTTACAGCGCGTTCCTACGCGCTGTAAAACGCTCAACAGGCAAGAACCAATGATTCCCTATGGGAATGGTTCTCACCTGAGCGTTTTATAGCGCGTACGATCGAGCTGTAAAATGCCCGACGCCCCAAGAAGTACATGAGCTTCTTTGGGGCGTCTTGTCGCGCGTTCCTGTACATAGACTTCAGCGGGAATGCGCGACAATGGGCGTTTGCTTGTTCCGGAGCCGTGATTGTAAACGTGCATACAATCGCGCATAAAGAGCGCTCCATCGCGAACGCTCAGGTCTGAACCCAGCCTTAAGGGATGTTCACACAACAGGTTTTGAAAATGCGCTGAAAAATTCTGCACTGATTTTCTGCATTTTTTCAGCTTCCTATTTTTTCAACTTCTCATTCGTTTTAATGTTGCATCTTTTTTCCCCACACTTTTCTTTTGCAGCATGGAGGAAAAAAGCAAGTACTACCTTCCATTGAAATGAGAGGCTTTTTTGGTGCATCAAAAAACATCATGTGAACGGGCCCTAAATGATCTATAAGGATCTCTTTTTTTAAAGGGTATTCACATCGTGGACATTGGGGGCATATTGCCAGGATATGCCACCAATGTCTGATAGGTGGGAGTCCCACCTCTGGGACCCGCACCTATACTTAGAACAGAGCTTGCAAAGAGCCAGAGGGCGCCCCACACATGCCATCCGTTCATGGGACTGCTAAAAATAGCCAAGCGCTGGCTCAGCTATTTCCGTAAGCCTCATAGAAGTGAATGGAGCTGTGGTCGCGTTTGCGCAGTGCACTTCCCATTCATTTCAATGGGCCTTCCGAAAATCGCTCAGCTGTTTTCGGCAGTCCCACAGAAATGAATGGAGGGCGGCCACGCATGTGCGGTGCATCTTCCTGAACTTTGCAGGCTCCGTTCTAAGTATAGGTGTGGGTCCCAGAGGTGGGACATATCCTAGCGATATGCCCCCAATGTCCAAGATGGGAATACCTTTTTAATTTCCCATCAATATAGCTTTATATGGGCTCGTTCTTTACGGGGACAAGTTGTTGTATAGTAGTTTGCATTAGTAAGATCTTGGGTTACATAGGACCAACTGATTAACTTTTATTACTTTTATCTCAGAGGCGAATGAAGAAAAAGGCAATCCCGACTTTCTTTTATACATAGGTTAGATTTTGGCCCTTCAAACATCTATTTAGCAGGGGTGCCAAGAATCAGACCTCACTGATTAGATATTCGCAGCCTGTTCTGAGGATTCACCATGAATATGCACATAACACAAGCACTTGACATTTGGCACACAGGTCTATTACTAATTAGTTTGGGTTCAGAGAGGTGCAGAACTTGCCTTTTTTTGTGTGCGTCTTTAACCCTATGATGCAATGCAGTGTGCTGACAACATTAATCCAGAAGCAACATAGGGCATATAAAATTAAAATATATTACTGTATATATATATGTAATATATATTAATGGAATACGCATCAACATTGCATGTCTTTTCTCCACAGTTTTTTAAGCAGTTCTCCATTTGAAGCAGTGTTTGGTGCGGATTTTGATTTTAGGCTTAGTTTGTAGGCTTCCAATTCATTTCAATGGGAATTGCCATGCAGAATCCACACCAAGAATGAACTTTTTTTTTTTTTTGCCTTCGACGTGGACTAAAACCAACACAGAAGAGAAAAAAAAAAAAAAAAAAAAAAAAAAAAAAAAAAAACACACCACACACACACTCTGTAAGAAGTGAAGTCTTGGTTTCCCAGCGAAAGTAATGGGTGGCAGACTGACAGATTCCACACAGATTGTGGTGCAGAACATGTGCCAAAATCTGCATGGAAAATCTGCCGTGTGAACATAGCCTAAAAAAAAAACAAAAAAAAAAAAAACAAGTAGAAGTCTAACCTGACTTTTAATCTCCATAAGATCATCACTTTCTTCAGGTTTTTGGACCAAATGACTGTTAGCTTCCGGCTCATCTTCAAAGTCTTCACTATAATTAACTGGTAATGTAAGAATATAGACTTTTTATGCATAGTGTTAAAAGAGGTTATGCCATAATTGATGTAAAAAAAAATTAAACTCATACATAATCTAGTACATGACAATCTATGGCCTCTTTCACATGGTCAGTATTTGGCATCAGTATTTGTTAGCCAAAACCAGACGTGGAACCTACAATAAAAAGGTATAATAGAAATGGGAACAGAAGATATAGAAATTTGTGCCTCTTCTGTGTTTTGGACCCGCTCCTGGTTTTGGCTCACAAATACTGATGCAAAAATACTGACCAAATACTGAATGTGTTAAAGAGGCCTATTTCTAACAAAGCTAGAACCAGCCCTGTAGCTCACATGGATCCAGAGATCTCATCGTTCATTTCTCCAATTATTCTGCCAGATTTATTTCAGGCTGGCAACTTGGCAGGGGGGGGGGGGGGGGAGGGGGAGGACCCCACATTGCTGACACTTAATATAAAATGCCTAATCTTGTCCGCAATTGCGGACAAGAATAGGACATGTTCTATTTTTTTCGCGACCGTAAACATGGACCCGGAAGTGCGGATCCGCAATCCCGGATCCGGGCAGCACATCGTGAGGCCCCATAGAAAAGAAAAGAATGGGTCCGCAATTCCGTTCCGCAAAATGCGGAACAGAATTGCGGACGTGTGAATGGACCCCTAACCTGAGTGCATGTGGCCTCCTCGGTGAGATGGAAAGAGAAATAAAGAAAAGAGCAAACCGAAGGTGGCGCTATATAGTTCAGTGGCTATACAAATTTTGTATTACTTTCATTAATAAATTATGTAATTAATTTAATTATATGCAATTACAAAAGTACTCAGATCTAGGTGTTGGTTTGAAAAATGTAGAATATATTTCATAGCACAACTCCTTTGCAATCAACTGTAAGACCACCGCACTGCTTCAGTTTTCGCCTCAGGCAGAAGAAAGGCTAGGTGCGCCCCTAAGTGCAGAACTAAAAACTCCCAGCAGTCCTTTAAATTATTATCTGAAAGCTTCTACTTCTGATAATTAAATTATAAAAGAAAACTGCTAATAAGAGAAAAAAGTCTTGCTTCTATTCAGAGTCTGAACATCTATCCCAATAGGGTCAAACTGACACAGGTGAACGACTTCTTAAAGATATTGATTTTACTCTAAGGCCCCAAGCACATGGCCGTTGCCTGGCTGTGGCCCTATTGCGGCCCGCAATATGCGGGTACCGGCTGTGTGCTCCCCGCATCACGGATGCGGACCCATTCACTTGAACATGTTCTATTTCTTTGCAGTGTGGACAGATCACGGAGCCATTTAAATGGGTTGAATGGGTCTAGATCCATCCCGGCTGCCACATGGACGTTGCCCGTGCATTGGGGACCGCAAATTGCAGTCCCCAATGCACGAAACGGCCGCATGCATGAGGCCTACGGAGCAGTTGGTCTACAGTAGCCTTGGCAAGAGCTCTCAAGCCCCGACTTCTCTACTTCAATAACCAGTGAAGGAAAGGTAGTTTACAAAAATAAATGTTCACATGCTAGAAAATATTATGCTTGAAATATAATTGGCGGTAGATACTTGTATCAGAGTACTCTCTTGGGAGACACAAACAGAATAAGTGTTCAGCCTCTGGGGGTAAACAAGAACATTGCCATTCTCAGAAAAAGAACAGATTTTCAGAAATGCTGAGAAATTTCCATTCTATTATGCCCTTATATAGGAGCAGAATCCTTGGCTGTGACTTATGTGGGCACTTTATGTAATGGTATAAGTTTAGTTCAGTGCATGATGTGGGGACTGCCACAGTGTAGTAGTAGACAGATTACTACGTAGATGGGACCCAGTGAACCAAATACTTCATCTTCGGGGGGCCTTTCTGCCAGAACCCCCACCACGTGGCTGGACCTGCAGAGGAAAGCATGCTTCAGCTGGGTTCATGAGACCCAGTGATGTGACACATGAGGGACACGTCATTTATACGCTCAGTCATTGGCTTCAGTGGACACGTGACCCAGGTCAAACAAGATGTTGACACTTGGAAACAGTAGTGAACAGCTGGGGAGCATAGGAGCCAGAAACCAGCGATGGGGGATCAGGTAAGTATACTCTCCTTCACAAGTCATGCCATATGGGGAGGGAGAGGGGTCTGGAAGAAAGGCTCTGGAAGAGGTTTCTGTCATCCAAGGACCAAATAAGTCAAGTGAAACATGTTAAAAAAAAAAGGGACATCAGAGTTAAGAGCCCTAGAATATACTTATCGCTCTGGATCCCCGTATGGCTACCTCTGCATCATGGGTGACGCTAGAGAGGCGCTTCCCTGTCGCGGCCTGCTATTGGCAGCTCCTCCCGTCATTGGATGTTTTGATCTGCACGATGGGGAGATGCAGTGGCAGCTGTGCAGGGATCAGTGACATGGGTGTCGGGGAGCAGGGTAAGTATAATCTATATGAGGAGCCCAGGCATTGGGGGGGGCATGTTTTATACTTTGGATAACCCATTTAATTTAATTTAGCATGTCTTGCAGTTTTTTTAAACTGATGATCTATCCTCTAGATAGATCAGCATCTGATCGGCGGGGGTCCGACACCCAGGACCCCTGCCGATCCACTGTTTAAGAAGGCAGCGGCGCTGGCAGTAGAGCTGCGACCTACTCGCTGTTTACCGCAGGCCCAGTGATGTCACGACTAGTATCAATGGCCTGGGCAGGGCTAAGCTCCATTCAAGTGAACAGAGCTTAGCCCCTTGGTCATCAGTGTAAAACCCCTTCAGTAAATCCTAAAAAACAAGTACTAAAAAATAAAAAATAAATAAAAAAGAAATAAAATTTACCTGACACATCTTTACTTTCATCTTTATGTTCATCCTCATCTGCTGGAGCATGGTCTTTATTGCTAAAATATATGAAAATATAATACACATGATTCCATACAAACATCAGGGCAGTGTTCGTCCATATACACAGGTGCCAGACTCCTCTCTTACAGCATCAACCTCAAGAGATTTTGGATGCATCTCTTACATTTTACATGTTAAACCACTAGTGATTAATAAAAATAGGTGTGGAAATGTTCTAGAAATGCCCCCAGTATGGCACATTTTACAAAGGCAAATTTGCCCAAAAAAATAACTCAGTTTGTGAATAAAAGTGACTATCTTTTGGCTAGATGCACCAAATGTATCATACAGCAGGAGCCATTGCGATTAACTTGGCCCCACTTTAGACTGCCTGGTTTACACTGTCTAAATGAGACGGGATTAGTAAACCGCCCTATTGGGTGGAAATTTTAGTCGGACTCCTAAAGATCACAAATGTACGGCATTGCAATTTAATATATAATAGATAGTTTTTCCCTGCAGTAGTTGCCATAGAATCTCAAGAATCTGCATTTGTAAAGGGACCAAAAGAAACATACTGCAAAAAAAGCCCTTACCGCATATAAGTTGTAAGTTGAGTTGAATCAGTAGAATCCAGTTCCTTAATTAACTTAGAATAGTCAATTGTAGATGAAGCACCTTTTTCAAGCCTGGCAAAAAATCTTTCTTTCTCTTCTTGTTCTTCTAAAGTATCAAGTCCGACCCCATGAAAGGCTTGATTTGGTCCAGAAGCCACTACTGAATCTAAAGTACATCATTAATTTATTTTCAGTGTTTTACTACTAAAGTCCTGTTCACACTTGCGCTTCGCTCTGTTATTCTGTTCTGTCATTATTATAGACACACAAAGGGAAAGGTGTCTATTAATGTTCCCATTTTTCTGTTGTGCAGGTTTATTACTACTGAAATTAACAGCATTTGTTTGGCGTGTTAAAAAAAATTAAATAAAATAAAATCAATCCATAATCCGGAGTCTTGAAGCAAGTGTGAACAAAGCTTGAGATCCATGGCAATAAGTGGACATTAGGCTTTGTTCCCATCTGCGTACTTCATTTCTGTTTCCCAGTTCCATCATAACAACCCAAAAAATAATTATGGCATCAATAGATTCATCACACGATGGGTAGGGACTCCCATCATATTCCATAACTTTTTTTTACAAATGTGCTGGAAACAGCACTAGGAGCACTGACCAATACAGTTGTAAGCCCATCAGCATCATTGTCTCCCACTGACTCACGCTCCCTTCTTGTATTACGGCCAGTCCAGCCCCAAAATGGTCAGTGAAAGAGGGACATATGACCAGATGTATCCATCAGCAGTCTCCACTCAATAAGGCCTCATGCACATGGCCGTTGTTTGGGTCCGCATCCGAGCCTGCTTCACTTCAATGGGGCCGCAAAAGATGCAGACAGCACTCCATGTGCTGTCCGCATCCGTTGCACCGTTCCATGGCCCCGCAAAAAACATATAGCATGTCCTATTCTTGTCCGTTTTGCATGTCCACAATGGGCTGCCCGTTCCCTTCCGCAAATTGCGGAAGGCACAAGGGCGGCTTCAGTTTTTTGCGGACTGCAAAAAACGTCACGGTCGTGTGCATGCTGCCTAACACTGTGCACGGTACGCTGAGCATGTGCCATGCAACTATGCTGTGCACAGCGTTAGTGCCGGTGACGTCACCGGGCTCACTGTTAGGTGGAAGTCTCCACCTAGCACATAGTTTTGTGAAGCCTGGTACATCACCAGCTCACGACAAACAGTGGCTTGCGATGCAGCGAGACTAAGGGGAGCAGCCAAGCAAGGAAATGTTCCGATGCTTCTCTTATACAAGGACAACTCCTTTAATACACATGCCAAATCCACAGTGACCACCCACCATCAATCTCCAAGCTGTCCTTTTCTATTGATGCAATCAGAGGATCAATCGATTTCTGCATTTCTTCAACATGCTCCTCTTCTTCTACTTCCTCAATGGGCTGTGACATACTTTGAGATTTTACAAAGCTGCGGCTTGTCCTAGCCAGTTCTAAAGAAAAGAACAATATGTACATTTTACCTTTATTTATATAGCTTTTATGCTCTGCTTTAGTACAGAATGATGCCCCAATATTGTGTATCAATGGCAACTAAAAAATATTGATTGGTTAGCTGTGTGCGTGTATTCACTCTAACACTATCTTCAGAAAATGTATACCATCACAGGTTGAAATTGTTGCAGACTACAAATCCTGCATCTATAAAACAGACCTAAAATATGACAAATCTCATCCAGCTAGCTTCATGCTATCATTGCTACACTTAAAGGGGTAATCTGGTTATGTCAAGTTATCCCCTATACGCAGGATCGGTGGGGGTCCTACCACCAGGGCTCCCACCGATCACGAGAACGGGGACCCTGTACCTCGTGGAGCCCCCCAAAATTATTGGAGAGGCTGGTTGGGCATGCGCGCAGACATTCCATTCATTTTGATGAGCGTTACGGAGATTGCCGAGTACAGTGCCCGGCTATCTGTGGAGCTCTCAGCCCTGTTCACCACCCCCAGTGCTGCAATAGTGTTTTAGAGAAGCATCCCAGGCACCTTTCACTCATTCAAATGTATTGAAATATATAGCTAACTCTCTTTACTGTAGAGAAGGAAATTACAGGGCCATTGCATACCATGCATATCTCTGGGGCTCTATGTGAGGGACTATTTTTATATGCTGGTGGCGGGAGGGGTTAACAAGAACTAAATCCAGTGCATCTCTCCTCCGGAGAGTGACCCCTTTAACAAGTCTGCACTTATGTCAGATCTTGGCACCACATGGAAGGGGTCCCAAATCCATTAAATGGTACAATATGAACACCAGATAATATATACGTAGTCCGTACTGGATGCTCAAAAGGAAGTGAATTTCATTTCAATCTAACGTAACAGGTAACCACAGAGAGATTCAACGTTTTTCTCCATCTGGATCTGTGAAAGAGTCTGAGGAGCAAGCAATGCTATGAATCTGAAAATCTAGTTTACACAATGATCATCTAGAGTGCAGTGCGGTATTATATTGTACCTTCTCAGAATACGTTGTTGTAGCACTATGTCTCACCATCACATGACTTGTGCTAATGGGTGGAGACTAGCTGCTATGTCATCTCCCATGTGTGAAGATGAGCTCCTGCTCCCATCTCTCTCTGTAGCATACTTTCAGAGGCAGCAGCATCATGGAGGATATTATATTGGTGCAGTACTGAGCAGTGTAGCTGTGAATCCAGCACTGGGGCGAGACAGATAACTTACTACAGCCAGCAGCAGTGTCTCTCTCTGCCTCTTTTCTAGGCTAGGGCTACACGGCAATAGTTTGCTAAGTAGCGGTGATCCTATAGAAATAAATGGGATTGTGGTGCTACTATGCAATGACTTATTGTAATATATTTGTGGTATGTACCAGTATATTGGGAGAGATTTATCAAACTGCCTGGCTTAGTTGCCATTAGCAACCAATCACATTTCACCTTTTATTTTCCAAAGGAGCTATTGCCCAGTTTCCCTTTACACCAGTTTGATAAATCTCCCCCATATTTTTCCTTCTCTCCGATAGCTCCCCTGAGGTTTCTCCTGTGGCTGAAATTCTGGTCCATCTTCTGCATTGAGTGAAGAACAATATGCTCTGTAGGTTCCCTGCTCTTTTCCTCTTCTCAGTGCTGGCGTAGTAATCTCATCTTGAAGCAGGTGGCATGACCCAGACTGTATTCATTTATTCCCATTTATAAGTTTATAGAAATATGTAGCTATATCTCTCTCTAGACAGTGGAGATGGAAATTCAGGGATGGGGGCATTACATACCATAGTGCTATTTATTAATGGAACGGGTGGGCCTGTCTATGAGGGACTATATGTAGGGAAAGAAGACAGAAAATAGGGAAAGCTGACCGCAATGCACTCCTGGGAGATGCAGGTGCTTTATGGTCACATGAGATGAGCTGCTGCTACCTACAGAGACCAGGGCTGCAGAAGGGTGAGTAAATAAGCTAAAAATGGAAAATTATACTGGAGAGCAGTTTTGTTTTGCATGAGTATAGTTAAAAGAATAGCGTTTATCACTTCAGACATTTTTTTTTCTTTTTTTGTGGCATAACCCCTTTAAGACTCTTATTAAATTCTAAATAGGGCTATGAAGCTTTTATCCTCCTTTTCTAATCACTATTTTTTAAGGAGGTTACTGTATTCACACATATTTCACCTTGGAAAAGCAATTTTTTCAAGACCAGTGGAGTACCTTCAATGGAGGCAGACCACACAACTGCTATGGGGCCCGGGGGGGGGGGGGAAGGGGGGGGGGACACAGCAATTTTCTTGCAGCCGCCACTGGGGGAAACGCAATGCAAACAGATTATTACAGCTTCCTTGGCAATTGTTTAACCCCTTAAGGACCCGCGCCATACATGTACGGCGGGCTGATCGAGCGGGTGCAGGGCAGTCACTGATAGCCAGGCCCCTGCTGCATACGCTGACATTGGTGAAAACACTGATGCCGGCGAGTTAACCACCTGCATGCTGCGGTCAAAGCTAACCACGGCATGCAGAGGGTTCGCGGAGGGTACGGGTGTCCTCCGCTTCCCCATCAGGTCCCCGCAGCTCCAGTGGCATGGACCCGATGGCAGAGAAGGCAAGCCCGATGCCTTCCATAGGCATCGGATCTTGCCTTCTATGGAAGCCTGTGAGATCCAACCCTTAGGCCTCTTGCCCATGAACGTAAGGGCTGTTAACCCTTGCTTTGTTAGCGGGGAAAAATTGAAAATCTGCCAACAAAAATTGGAATTAGCCTTACCGGTAATTTGGTGTCTAGAGATTCCCTCATGACAGCACTACAGGAGGCTGTTTCCCTTTGACCTTCTTGGGACAGGAAACAGAGGTTAAAAAGGTCCCTCCCACCTCCACCCACCAGTGTTTTTCCAGATTACTACACCAGGATGGCCATGAGGCTGCACGCCAGGCACAGGGGCCATGAGGCTGCACGCCAGGCACAGGGGCCATGAGGCTGCACGCCAGGCACAGGGGCCATGAGGCTGCACGCCAGGCACAGGGGCCATGAGGCTGCACGCCAGGCACAGGGGCCATGAGGCTGCACGCCAGGCACAGGGGCCATGAGGCTGCACGCCAGGCACAGGGGCCATGAGGCTGCACGCCAGGCACAGGGGCCATGAGGCTGCACGCCAGGCACAGAGTAAATTTTTCCTAGATAAGGAATCAAGTCAGACATACTAAGCCAGGTTGCTAGCCTGGGAGATTTAAGTCTGTGACCTTGTTAATTAAATGCAGCCTGAAAATTTAAACTTCACATTCATCCTCATTAAAGAAACAGGTGATGCTAATATCACCTGAGCTCCTATTTAGAGCCACACACAGATTCTCAATTAAAGTAATTAGAACTGCTAAGGCAATCCAGCTGGTTAAACACATGCATGGTTTACTTACCTGACAACTAGTTTGCATGGTTTACTTACCAGTCTTTGAATATGTGCTGCCAGCTGTCATGCAGCATCTGTCAACACTTGCATACGGAGCATTGGTAAGGAGACAAGGCCACATCCAGCTGCTGACTGTTTCAGGCGCACTGAGGTGCGATCCTGCTGAACTCCATTAAGGAACAGCAGCAAATCTAAGCTTTATAAGCCCACAGCTGTCCATAGTGAGGTAACCACCAGCTGCATTACCCACTTATCAGGGTTAGGAGCAAGCCAGAGGGACCCACATAAGGGGTTTACTGGCACGGCCACTTTATATGGTAGGAAGGATGAGGATAAACCGAACGATCTAACCCAGGCCATCAGAGAACCCACCTATAGGCTCAGACTCCGCCAGGTGGGTTCCGAGCTGCTAAGGGACCTCTTCCCCAAGAGGTGTTAGCAAGGCTATTCAAGGTTTAGGAGAGGCCGGACCCCCCACAATCCTAGTTCCAGCCTTAGGCCCTAAAAGTTCTTGTAGAGTCTCTTCAACCCTAGAGCAGGGAACCTCTCTGCGTCTATCCCCTCTAGGGACAGGAAAAACACAGGTGGGGACCTTTTAACCTCTCCGTTTCCTGTCTCAAGAAGGTCAAAGGGGAACAACCTCCTGTGGTGCTGTCATGAGCTGGAAAAGTAAAATTCAGAAATTTCATCTACATTTTCCTTTAAAGGGGTTGTCCGGGTTCAGAGCTGAACCCGGACATACCCTTATTTTCACCCCGGCAGCCCTCCTGAGCCTGGCATCGGAGCATCTCATGCTCCGATGCGCTCCAGTGCCCTGCGCTAGATCGCGCAGGGCACAGGCTCTTGTGTTTTCAATAACACACTGCCGGGCGGTAACTTCCGCCCAGCAGTGTGTTCGGTGACGTCACCGGCTCTGAGGGGCGGGCTTTAGCTCTGCCCTAGCCGTTTTACTGGCTAGGGCAGAGCCAAATCCCGCCCATCA
Source organism: Bufo gargarizans (assembly GCF_014858855.1). NCBI lineage: Eukaryota > Metazoa > Chordata > Amphibia > Anura > Bufonidae > Bufo > Bufo gargarizans. The sequence goes on from NC_058083.1 coordinate 268,907,200, forward strand.
GTGCCGGTGACGTCACCGGGCTGCCTGTCAGCCCCATAGAGAGCCCGGTATGTCACCGGAACTCAGAAAAATGCCTTTGCCCTGCGCGATTTAGCGCAGGGCAAAGGAGAGCATCGGAGCATGAACTGCTCCGATGCTCATGTCAGGGGGGCTGCCGGGGTGAAAATGGAGGGATGTCCAGGTTCAGCTCTGAACCTGGACAACCCCTTTAATTCTTGTGAAACACCTAAAGGGTTAACAAAGTTAGTAAAATCAGTTTTGAATACCTTGAGGGGTGTAGTTTCCAAAATGTGGTCCCTTTTGGAGTTTCTACTCTAGGTCTACAAATGTGACATGGCAACTTAAAATTATCCCATTGAAATCCAAAAACCATATGGCATTCCTTTCCGTCTGCGCCCTGCCGTGTGCCCATACAGCAGTTTACGACCACATATGGGGCGTTTCTGTAAACTACAGAATCGGGATAATAAATATTGAGTTTTGTTTGGCCATTAACCCTTGCTTTGTTGGGCTGGGTTCACATCAGTGTTCAGCCTTTCCGTTCTCCTGCTCCGTTATAGGAACAGGAGAACGGAAAGGACGGATTGGGCACACAACTGAGCCGAACGGAGAATATGAACCCCTGCGCGCAGAACTTTTGTCTCTGCTCCAAAATCATCTTCTGAGCGGAAACCTAAGGGACCCCATTATAGTCTATGCGGTCCGTAGGCTCCGTTCAGCTCAGTTATGTGCCGAAAAAGTGAAATTCTGAAATGTCATCTCCATTTTCCTTTAATTCTTGTGGAACACCTAAAGGGTTGAATACCTTGAGGGGTGTAGTTTCTAAAATGGGGCCATTTATGGGTGGTTTCTATTATGTAAAGTGAAAATTTTCCTAAAAATTTTAAGATTTGCTTCTAAACTTCTAAGCCTTCTAACGTCCCAAAAAAAGAAAATGGCTTTTACAAAATAATCCAAACATGAAGTAGACATATGGGAAATATAAAGTAATAACTATTTTAGGAGGTATCACTATCTGTTTTAAAAGCAGAGAAATTGAAATTTTGAAAATTGCTAATTTTTTCAACATTTTTGGTAGATGTGGCTTTTTTCTAATAAATAAAAATGAAATATTTTGACTCAAATTTACCACTGTCATAAAGTGCAATATGTGATGGGAAAACAATCTCAGAATGGCTTGGATAAGTAAAAGCGTTTTAAAGTTATCACCACTTAAAGTGACACAGATTTTCCAAAAATAGCCTGGTCCTTAAAGGGGTTATCCCATCTTAGACAATGGGGGCATATCGCTAGGATATGCCCCCATTGTTTGATAGGTGCGGGTCCTACCTCTGGGACCCGCACCTACAAGGAGAACAGAGCAGAGAAACTTGAGGAGGGCGCACTGCGCATGCGCAGCCGCCCTCCATTCATTTCTATGGAGCCGTCGAAAATAGCAGAGCGCTGGCTCGGCTATTTCCGTCGGCCCCATAGAAATGATTGGGAGCAGTGGCCGCGCTTGCGGCGGTGCGCTCCCATTCACTTCAATGGGAGAGGTGGGGAGCTGAGCCTGGTGGTGGACGGACCCCGGGAAATCCGGGGTCCTCCAGCCACAACTTTCCCCGACTCCGTTCTCCTTGTAGGTGCAGGTCCCATAGATGGGATCCGCACCGATCAGACAATGGGGGCATATCCTAGCGATATGCCCCCATTGTCTAAGATGAGATAACCCCATTAAGGTTAAATATGGCAGGGTCTTTAAGGGGTTAAATTTGTATGAGCCGAGCTGCCCCTAAAGGTGGCTGCAGGTAACCAGCTTTGCTAATAGAAAGGAAGCAGATTTATCAATGTACTTTGTCAGTTGCTTGGAAGAAATACATTGGAGAGAAAAAAAATAAAAAAATAAAAAAAGGTGCTCCAAATGAGTGTCATATTTATGAAGGACCTATTCTAATTTTCCTAACATAGCAGTCAAATAAAGTGGTTAAGGTGGGGGACTTTTTTTTAATAAAAAAAAAAAAGTTACTGGTACTTTAAATACAAATAATAAAAAATAAAAATTGGCAGAAATCTGACACGTTGCCCGAGAGCGATTGCTGCATGTGTAATGGAAAACTTAGTGAAGACAGACTAAATTTTGCTATGGGGCCCTATGAACTTCAAATGAGAAAATGACTCACCCCTTATTTTACTAAACCTTCTCATGCCATTGCGGACAGTGATTCCAATCATAAAACTACATTATCCATTTTATATACTGTAAAATGTACTTCTACAACAACATAGAAGACATGAAGTGATATTTTACCATCAGGGCTTTCAGAACTGTCAGAAGAAAGAGTGTCCTCTTGTTCATCAAAGCCGAATTTCTGTTTTGACTTGTAATAGTTTTCCAATTTCATGGATTTATCCAGTATCCTGTTAAGAGATGAACTACGGGGACTCTGTTCTAGTGTATGGTAAGGGGCAGGAAATATGACGGGATAAGAAAAAGAAAGATCAGGAGGAAATCTGAATATGGGATAACATAAGAGTGAGTTATTAAATGTTCAAAATAAGAGGAAAAAGAGGAAAGAAAGCAATAGCTAATCCTGGAACCCATGTTCCCTAGATAGCAGAGCTTTCTTTTAATTAGCCCCAGTAGATTGTGGTACCTAATGGAAGAATCATACATGTGAGCTACAAACTGATCTGGTTTAATTTGGTGATATTCTAGTTCCTCTGCTTGGGGACACATCACCACTGATTAGCTGCACGTGACCTTGGAAACTTAAAGTGGCCCTGAAAAAAATAAAATAAAAATAGGCCCAGATGTTGTAGGTGGATCCAAACTGACAGAAGGCTGGGCAGCACGAGTTGATGTTGGCAGGATCAGTAATACCATAGTGCAGCACAGAATACCATCTGCTGCCATGTTCTGTCCTCCTTCTCCAGTTGTCTCTAATGAAACAGGAGCTTAGGCTCCATTCAGACGTCCGTAGTACATTGTGGATCCGCAATACACCCGGCCGGCACCCCCATAGAAATGCCTATTCTTGTCCGCGATTGCGGACAAGAATAGGACATGCTTTATTTATTTTTTTCAGAGCTGCGGACTGGAAGATTGGGGCCCCGCTCCAGTAACACGGATGCGGACAGCACACTGTGTGATGTCTCCATCTCTTCCTGCCTCATAGAGAATGAACGGGTGCGCACCAGTTCCGCATAATTGCGGAACGGATGCAGACCCATTCTACGGACATGTGAAGGGACCCTTAGGAGGTGAGATGTGGGCCACAGCACCAAGCCAGCCATACTTTTACATGCTGCCTGGGCTTCCTCTAATAAGGAGCCCTATAGTTCCCCCAGTTGTATGTACCTAGCCAGCAGCAGTGAGGAGGGTACGGGACATCAGCCCACCAGGAACATTCCCTGAAGGGTCTATGGCTGGTCTGCCCCTGTTGTCTATACCCCGGCTGGAAGCAAACAAGCAAGGGACCAGGAGTTTGCCAAACAGAGATAGGTCACCGGAATGGAGCAGTGGGGACTGGGCGAGTATGATTCTTTCAATAGGCACCATGTGCTATGGGGGCTAATAAAAAATCCTGGAAAACACCTTTAAGTATTGTGTGACACGATTTAGCAGATTATTGAATTCTGACTGCTCCCGGGTTTACAGAGCAGTACAGAATTATTTTTTTCATGTATTTGTGCCAAATACAAGGAATACTAAGCTTCACGTGTAGCAAATGTGTGCGATCTAGTGTCGGCATTCTCCTCTACATCCACTAGTTTGAAGCTCATAAAGTTATGATGCAATTGCTGTAATTTTAAAATGTGTAATCTTTTGATACTATACTTTCTGATATAATCTTTATGCTTATTTTTCACTACTTTCTGGTTCTCTGAATATAGATAGCGAGTTAAACAATGGATGCATTCACCCTGCAGGCCGCTACTCTATAGTAACTCCCTATAGGAAGAGACTTGACCATCAAGCCTGTCCACTGCACTTGGTGGAGACAGGTCCTTGGAATGTCTACTACTAATGCACTAGCCCTAAATAAAAGTACCAGTCTGGAAGCCTGGAGCAGATCTCTCTCTATCATCCAATCCAGAAAGATCTCTGTCTGCCATCACCTGGCTCTTTTGCTTCTTCTTTTTTAAATATGATCTTGGTTGATGTGCTTAAAGAACAAAAGACAGAAAGCAAGGTAACAAAAAGAAAGCCAAGTAAGTAAAAAGATGAAGATAGACAGAAAGTTGAATAAAGGTGGCGGCCACTATATATTACTACTGTACATGTGCTGGGAGTACAATAAAACATGCAGCTAGTAACAGGCGTTATTAGGTCTTTGGTGCCAATGCACAATGGTTTAATATGGCTAATTCGTGTTTATTAACAAGCCCTCTTACCTGCTTTTTGGCACTGTGTTCGCAAAATGGCCACCGATGGAGGATCAATGACCAGTGTAGTCCACCAGAGGCCTCCATTCACTTACACCATAGATGGACTGCGCATGTTCTAGTTCCCCTGTCCATTCACAGGGTAAGCAAATGGTCACATTGCCTTCTGCCAGCCGGCCTCAGTGTGATGGCAGCGGCTCAGAAATGGAGCCACTGCCATCAGCGGAGAGTGATGGTTGCCATGGCAACCGGACACCTTACAAAAGGTGTCCGGGCTGCCATGTACCTAAGGCTGATCAGAGGTAACTGCAATAGACTACTATTGGAATGCATTGTATAGCCATCAGGCCCACTGGATCTTCAAGATCCAGATGGGTCTTGATTAGGGATGAGCGAATCGACTTTGGATGAAACATCTGAAGTCGATTCGCATTAAACTTAGTTTCAATACTGTATGGAGTGAGTGCTCCATGTACAGTATTAGCTTCAAGTGGTACATTGGAACCGAACCAGAGCATGGGAAATGTTTTTTTACAGTATAAATCGCGAGACTTCACAAAGTAATAACTACGGCTCATCGGCGCCAATACATTCTAATACTGTACGGAGCGCTTGCTCCATACAGTATTGAAACAAAGTGAAAAAAAAAAATAAAAATACAAATTTAAATAAAAATAGTCTCCTCATATCCGTTCATTTATGTCATAAAAAAAAAAATTCAAACATTTAAAAAACTCATAATTGGTATCGCCGTGTCCGTAACGACCTGATCTATAAAATTATATTACTAATCCCGTGCGGAGAACACCGTAAAGAAAATAATGTTGAAAAAAAAAAAAAATAATGATGGAAATTGTTGTTTTTGTCACCTCACGTCCACAAAAAAAAAAAAAGTAATCAAAAAGACATCTGTACCCCAAAATGATACACACAGCTACATTGGTGAAAATAAATAAATAAAAGTTATGGACTTTTATATATGGCGATGCAAAATATAATTTATTTTTTAACACAAAAGTGATTTTTTGGCTGATAAAGTAGTAAAACATGAAAAAAAACTACATAAATTTGGTATTGCCATAACTGTATCAACCCACAGAATAATAATCATATCATATTTACCACAAGAAGAGCCCCATAAATATAATAAAAAACACTGACAAAATTGCCATTTTTGCCCACTTCAACTCCACAAAAAATGGTATTAAAAGTGATCAAAAAGACATATGTACCCCAAAATTATATCAATAAAAACTACAGCCCGTTCCGCAAAAAAACTGTGCCTCGCCGGACTTGTGAGAAAAGATGGCAGCCTGAATGTGTTCGCAGCCGAACAATGCAAACTGGCCATCACTGCTGTGGGGTGCTATACTGCTCTCCTGAATACTGTGGAGTGCTATACTGCTCTACTGTATACTGTGGGGTGCTGTATACTATAGGGTGCTATACTGCATACTGTGGGGTGCTCTGTAACGCTAGGGTGAGCCGAGCCCCGGTCTTCTTCCTGCAGAGCGGTGCCCACTTCCAGCCCTGAGCCCAGCTGCCCAGAGCACTGACCTTTAGCCGCTGGAGTCTTCAGAACCGGAAGTATTTACAGTCATTCACTGTACTCTACCAGTTGTGTGGATTTTTTGTGTGTGTGTGTGTGTGTGTGTGTGTGTGTGTTGTGGTGGAGGGCGTGATTGCCTGCTAGGGTGTGGGAAACTGGGATCCAGGGGGCCCAAGTACATTTTTGCCCAGGGTCCAATCAATATTAAAGACTGCCAAATTGTGGTGTGCATTTTCTCCTGTTACACCTTGTGAAAATGAACAATTTGGGTCTAAAGCAACTTTATATTGGAAATAAAAGTAAATTTTTTCCTCTGTTTCTAAATTCTATGAAACGCTTGTTGGGTCAAAGCATACACTTCACCACTAAATTTATTCCTTGAGGGGGTAGTTTCCAAAATGGGGTCCTCTTTCTAGGGTCTCTTCAAACATGACATGGCACCTGGAAACCATTCCAGCAAAAATCTGCACCCCGTTAACAATTTAGCGCTCCTTTCCTTCTGAGCCTGCCCTGTGCCCATACAGCAGATTATGACCACATATGGGGGGGGTTCTGTAATCAGGATAATTAATATTAGGGTTTATTTGGCTGTTAACCATTGATGTGTTACAGGAAAATTGGGTTTAAATGGATAATCTGCCCCCAAAAATAGAAATTTTAAAATTTCCCCCTTCATTTTGCTTTAATTCTTGTGGAACACCTAAAGGGTTAATAACGTTTGTAGTGTCAGTTTTGAATAACTTGAGGGGTGCAGTTTCTTAAATGTGGCCATTTATGGGTGGTTTCTACTATGTAAGCCCCACAAAGTGACTTCATAAAAAAGTGGGTTTTGGCTTTCACACTAGCAGCAAGGAACTCCGGCAGGCTGCTCTGGCGGCAGCACGGCAAACATGCCGAGAGGTGGCCGGAATAAAACTACAACATGTCGTAGTTTTATTCCGGCCGCCTCTTGGCATGTTTGTGGTGCTGCCGCCAGAACTCCGGCACGCCCTCATTATGAGTCAATGGGGCCGGAGCGGTAGTCCGGGGGCACGCGTTCACTAGGTCACCCACTGGAACAGCCTGCTGGAGTTCCTTGCCGCTAGTGTGAAACTAGCCTAAGCCTTTTAACTTCCTAATTAACTTCCTAAAAAAATTAAATTACGTTTACAAAATGATGTTAACATAAAGTAGACATATGGGGAATGTAAAGTAATACATATTTTATGAAGTATCACTATTTGTCTTAAAAGCAAAGAAATTGTAATTTTGAAAATAGCGAATGTTTCCAAGTTTTCTGCAAATTTGGGATTTATTTTATGCATAAAGATAAAATGTATCAACTCAAATTCACCACTATCATGAAGTACAATGTGTCACGAGAAAACCATCTCAGAATGGCTTGGATAAGTAAAAGTGATCCAAAATTATTACCACATAGAGTGACATGTCAGATTTGAAAAATGGGGCTCCGGCATTTGGTCCAAACAGGCTGTCGCTTGAAGGGGTTGAGAGGAAAGTATATCAGAAAACTGTACATGTTTTCATTAGCCCCACAGATGTGAGCCCATGTTGTCCAGCATTCTCAAACTTATTTGGCCTCATTTATCAAACTGGTGTAAAGTAGAAGTGGCTTAGTTACACACAGCAACCATACAGATTAAATCTTTCATTTTGGACAGCTCCTTTGGAAAATGAAAGGTGAAATCTGATTGGTTGTTATGGACAACTAGGCCATTTTTCCTTTACACCAGTTTATAAATGACCCCAATTGAGTCACATGGATGGAAAAATTTAAATACTGGTCCCTCAACCAGTATAATATCTGCGGACAAGCTCCCTTTAACATACCTCCATCATCAGAGTCATCTTCAGTCATCCACCAAGGAGAAGCGGTTTTCTTTTTTGTTTTTGTAACTTTAGGCTTTCCAAGATTTTCAAGAACAACTGATTTTTTGTTACTGTCAAATGAGTCATCTGAAAGAGACTAAGGGGAATTCAAATAGTGAGACACTGTAAATATATAGGGGGGTCATTTACTATTCTGAAATACGACTAAATTAAACGCATTTCAAATGCACATGGCAGCGCAATGGTTAATTGCGCCGCTATCTGCGACTTCGTAGAAAATTGTTTAAGTGTAAGTTAGCTAGGAAGGGGTCTTACATTTACAACTGGCAATGGATGCCCTGAAGTTAAGGAGTGGCCTTGCCTCTTCATAACTTCAGCGGAACCACCACCAGCTTTGGGGGTCTAAAACGCTGGTCTTAATAAATGTGCCCCATAGTGTACATAGTATGCAAGAAGACAAAAAATAAAATAAAATAATATAAAGTCTCAATCTGGCCCTCATAACTAGAGCTCTGCTATGTGGATGACCTTCCAGAGGATCCCTGCCCTGAGACCCTATTAGGTCACAATGTAAAGTCACCGACTACCCAGTTCTAAAAAAAAAAAAAAATATAGTGCTGTACCTTGGTGGAACATGAGAGAAACTATTTTAAGTTAGTGGGGTCTGCTGGGTACCACAGGTGTCAGTCATGTGTCAGACCCAACACAGCATTGCGTCTTCCTATATAAACAGAGTCTTAAAGGGCTTCTGTCACCCCACTAAACTGTTTTTTTTGGGGGGGGGTTACTTATAATCCCTATACTGCGATTTCTGCATACATAATCTAAATAATAATTTCGGTTGAGTAGAATTTGTTAAAATCGTAATTTTAAAATATGCAAATTACCTTGCTACCAGCAAGTAGGGCGGCTACTTGCTGGTAGCAGCCGCATCCTCCGATCCTAAAGACGCCCCCTCCGCATGTTGATTGACAGGGCCAGGGAACGGGATCGTCCTCTGCTGGCCCTTTTTGCTATCAAGATCTCGCGCCTGCGCCGTAACGGTATTCAGTCGGCGCAGGCGCACTGAGAGGCGGCCGCTCCATCCTCAATGCGCCTGCGCCGATGACGTCACAGCTACACCCGGCGTAGGCGCATTGAGGATGAAGCGGCCGCCTCTCAGTGCGCCTGCGCCGATTGAAGACAGGTACGGCGCAGGCGCGAAATTTTGAATTCAAACAGAGCCAGCAGAGAACGATCCCGTTCCCTGGCCCTGTCAATCAGCATGCGAAGGGGGCGTCTTTAGGATCGGAGGATGCGGCTGCTACCAGCAAGTAGCCGCCCTACTTGCTGGTAGCAAGGTAATTTGCATATTTTAAAATTACGATTTTAACAAATTCTACTGAACCGAAATGATTATTTAGCTTATGTATGCAGAAATCGCACTATAGGGGTTATAAGTAAACCCCAAAAAAAAAACGGTTTAGTGGGGTGACAGAAGCCCTTTAGGGTACTTTCACACTTGCGTTTTTCTTTTCCGGCATAGAGTTCCGTCACAGGGGCTCTATACCGGAAAATAACTGATCAGGTATATCCCCATGCATTCTGAATGGAGAGTAACCGTTCAGGATGCATCAGGATGTCTTCAGTTCAGTCGTTTTGACTGATCAGGCAAAAGAGAAAACTGTAGCATGCTACGGTTTTCTCTCCGGCGAAAAAAAACTGAAGACTTGCCTGAACGCCGGATCCGGCATTTTTTCCCATAGGAATGTATTAGCGCCGGATCCGGTATTCTGAATGCCGGATCCGTCGTTCCGGCATGCGCAGATCGGTAAAAATGAGAAAAGATGTACAAGACGGATCCGTCGGTCCGCATGACAAGCGGAGAGACGGATCCGTCCTTGCAATGCATTTGTGAGACGGATCCGCATCCGGATCCGTCTCACAAATGCTTTCAGTCAGCGGCAGATCGGCGGATCCGGCGGCCAGTTCCGACGACGGAACTGCCCGCCGGATCACACTGCCGCAAGTGTGAAAGTAGCCTTAAACAAGGACAGTCTATAAAAGTATTCTCATATACTACAAATTTAAGCAAACAGCTCTCTCTAGTGGTAAGTACAGGAAATGCAACAACTGACCTCAAAATGAAAAGATAAAAATAAAAAAAACATTAAGGCTACATGCACACGACCGTATGTGTTTTGTGGTCCGCAAATTGCAGATCCGTTGTAACAATGCCTAAAACGGACAAGAATAGGACATGTTCTATTTTTTTTTTGCGGGGCTACCATTACGGACGTGTTGTCTGCATTTTTTGCAGACCCATTGAAATGAACGGGTCCGCATCCTATCTGCAAAAAAAAAAAAAAAAACCTGAATAGACACAGAAACCAACAACGTTCGTGTGCATGTAGCCTAAAAGTGAATTTAACCGGTAGAGGTAAGGCGTAGAGGGACATGACTTAAGGACCAGCACAGTATGGCGCTGCAGTGGGGGGCGGGTCATTTGTAGGTGACTTGTGCTTAACTAGCCAGCACCTGTCTCCCTCCAGGTCAGACAGGGGACTCCATTGTTTGGCGTCCCCTGCCAGCATTGCGATTGGCTGGAACAACGCCAATGGCAGCGCTACAGCATCAGAGGGAACCGGAAGAATCCCTCTGCATACAACCATTCTAGCTGGCGACTGCATGCAGGGTGGACCTGTGGACCTTTGTCTTAACACTCAAAATAGGTGCAAAAACAGTTGATAAATGAGACTTAAAAACAACACTTCAGTAAAATGTGCCCCAGCAGAGGAGGAACGTGGGGGAAGGGGGCAGTAGGAAAATCCTTATGTGTAGTAATACTAAGGCTACTTTCACACTGCCGTTTCTGGGTCGGCTTGCGAGATCCGTTCAGGGCTCTCACAAGCGGTCCATAACGGATCAGTTTTGCCCTAATGCATTCTGAATGGATAAGGATCAGCTCAGAATGCATCAGTTTGCCTCCGATCAGTCTCCATTCTGCTCTGGAGGTGGACACCAAAACTCTGCTTGCAGCGTTTTGATGTCCGCCTGAAGATGCAGAGCCAAACGGATCCGTCCTGACTTACAATGTGTGTTAATCCGGATAGTAGTGCCGAATCGGGTTGGCAGATTCCCTGTAAGTTACAGCATCGCTCACTGTTAGTTTCAAGTTTGGCAATTCCGTTATGGATTCCGCTACCACGGACCATAACAGCATAAGAGGCATTCCGTCATAACAGAAGGTTATGCTGGCCATAGGCCTCTTTCACACTTGCGTTGTCCGGATCCGGCGTGTACTCCATTTGCCGGAAGTGCCCGCCGGATCCGGAAAAACGCAAGTGAACTGAAAGCATTTGAAGACGGAGCCGTCTTCAAAATGTGTTCAGTGGTACTATGGCACCCAGGACGCTATTAAAGTCCTGGTTGCCATAGTAGTAGTGGGGAGCAGTATACTTACTGTCCGTGCGGCTCCCGGGGCGCTCCAGAGTGACGTCAGAGAGCCCCATGCGCATGGATGACGTGCCATGCGATCACGTGATCCATGCGCTTGGGGCGCCCTGACGTCACTCTGGAGCGCCCCGGGAGCCGCACGGACGGTAAGTATGCTGCTCCCCGCTACACTTTACCATGGCAAACAGGACTTTAGCGTCCAGGCGGCCATGGTAACCATTCCGAAAAAGCTAAACGTCCGATCCGGCAATGTGCCGAAACGACGTTTAGCTTAAGGCCGGATCCGGATCAATGCCTTTCAATGGGCATTCATTCCGGATCCGGCCTTGCGGCAAGTCTTCAGGATTTTTGGCCGGAGCAAAAAGCGCAGCATGCTGTGGTATTTTCTCCGGCCCAAAAACGTTCCGGTCCTGAACTGAAGACATCCTGATGCATCCTGAACGGATTTCTCTCCATTCAGAATGCATTAGGATAATCCTGATCAGGATTCTTCCGGCATAGAGCCCCGACGACGGAACTCTATGCCGGAAGAAAAGAACGCGAAGTGTGAAAGAGCCCATGGACGTCCATTTATGACGGAAGGCCTCTTATAGGCTGCGGCGGTGCATGCCGTCATAGAATGCCGATATGGTCCGTGCTAGCGGAATCCATGATGGGATCTTAGATAACCAGAACTTTGGACGCCAAACTTAAAACACAAGTTCGCTCAACACTATGTGCGCCACAATTTGCAACTACTGGTGTATAATGTTAGTACCCAGCAGGCGGAGGTGCCTGACCCCTCGTATATATACCTCATCAGATGGAACATGTGACACAAGTGACAATGACACGAAGCCCCAGTGTCCCTCAGTAACACTGGATACACGGTGGATTACCTCTTTTAAGAACTGTTCAAACTGTTCATCCAGATCCTCCTTAGACACCCGGAGAGCCATGGCTCCTGCAGGCAGACTACACTACAAACCAACCCTCAGCCTCCCAACTGCTACTACGCATTTCGCAGGAAGCCATGGAACCGGCTGGGAGCTGGTAACCGGGACAACACGTCGCTGCCGCCTGCATTCCCGCCCACTGTAGTTTGTCAGCATCCAATCACATGTCTCCACTCAACCACAGACGAGGACTTCACAGACTTCACAAGCAAGAAGAAGAGCCGCGAGACGTGATTGGCTGGAAGCTGTAGCGCTCGGAGGAGACGGTTAGCGAGTTTCTTATCACTTTTTCCTTTACCCTGCAAGGACCTTACATAGGTCACATGGTACTGACTAGAATGGACTTGCTCCTTGTAGGGATGATGTCATAGGAAAAGGCGGAGTCTGGTCGGAGCGTCTATAGATATATATATATATCTATATATATCTATATATATCTATATATATATATATATATATCTATATATATATATATATATATAATATAGGTGGCTGAACTGAGGGGAGTGGTGTTTTTTTGTTTTTTTTATATGGGTCTGTGTTGGAGGGGTTGAAGGCACCCATATGGAAGAGAAATATATTTAGCAAAATCATTTATATATAAATTATTTTGCTAAATATATTTGAAATATATTTCTCTTCCATATGGGCAGGGGAATTATTTTATTTACCTGGTACTGTATGTTGGAGGGGAATGACATTATTTACATGGGACTGTACATTGGAGGTAGGGCTGTTTTGCATAATAGGACTCTTTGTTGGGGGCCCATAAAATGGAGTTGCTTCAGTTAGGTATAAGGCCTCTTTCACACTGGCGTGTGCGGGCCTTTGCCGTATTGCGGATCCGCAATACACGGGTGCCGTTCCGTGGGCATTCCGCATCACGGATGCGGACCCATTCACTTGAATGGGTCCGCAAATCTAGAGATGCGGAATGGTGCAGAACGGTACCCTACGGAAGCACCAAGGAGTGTTTCCGTGTGGTTTCGTCCCGTACTTCCGTTCCGCAAAAAGATAGAACATGTCCTATCTTTTTGCGGAACGGCCGGATCTAAATGGGTCCGTGATCCGCTGCGACTGCCCCACGGACTGTGCTTGTGTATTGCAGCCCACATTTTGCAATGGCAACGGGCCGCACACTCCAGTGTGAAAGAGGCCATAAAGCTGTGTTTATAGGGCTGTAACGTTTTTTGGTTTTCTCTTTATTCATTTATTATTTTTCCTCCCCATCCTATGAACACTCAGCGTTGTTACAGAACTGCCCAGGAACTTGGAGAAGTGGTCGGTGAATCTGATGAGTGCCTGACGTGTAACACTGAACAGCAGCCCAAGTGTATTAATGCCAGCGTTGTCCCCCTCCCCTATATTAGTAATGTCACCAATTTACAAAGTGTCTTCAGTTTACAGATTTATGCTGTCAAAGAGCATCTGTCACTATTAGGGATGAGCGAATTTCATATTTTGAAGTTCGTGTGTGGGTTTGTGTTGTGGTAGTCCTCTCCTGCATATCGTAAACTGGACGGATCCGTTATGCAGGCCGTAGACTTCTATTATGACGGAATGAATAACGGAATGCCTCTAAAGGCATTCAGTCATGGAATTGCGTTATAGTCCGTGGTAACGGAATCCATAACGCAATTCAGTAAATACCACAACACGACCCTGCACACGAACTCAAAAATATGAAATTCCTCATCCCTAGTCACTATGGTCGGCCTTATTAAAGCCAGTATTACAGTCCTGGCTGTGTATTTCAGTGCAGTTTTGAGCACTGACAGTGGGGTAATGTGGGGCATTAGGAGAAAAATGGTGATCTGGACTCTGTGTCTGTAGTGCTGCATATAAACGTCCAAGATCATGCTGACAGATTCCCTTTAATACTGCCTAATATGGTTGATCAAGGTTAATCAAATGAGAATCTGAAAAACTCAGCGGCTCACCCTCTCACCGTAGAGTGAGCGGTATTAGCACATCTGTGACAAAGAAAAAGGAACAAAAAATCTCCCAGGTTACAAGCAATAGGCAGAAAGACTAAAGGGAATTATCTGGATCCGGTGCCGGAGGAAGCAGTCGCCTACCAGTGATGTCATTATAGCTTCCAGTCGGTCTCCCGAGCAACCAGGTTACGTGGGACGCCACGCTAAGGTCGAGCACACCACGTGGGACACCGCTGGTGTGCGGCCGCCTGGGATCAACACTGCAGTTAGGCAGTGAAGATGGGTAAGACCCGACTCCTGTGGAGTCTACATTAACGTACCAGGAGACTTTTCTGCTGTGTAAACTAAAGGTGGAACATCGCCATACAATTGAGCTGTGCTCCCTGACAGTTGCAATCGTTATATACACATACGAAATCTGCTGTGACATACTGATTTATTCCCAGCATCATACTATTGATGCATATGGACTAAGAATTTTATTCCAGGTACTACACCATTGATTTGGATGGACTAATGGCTCTGTGAATCAGCGTGGCATTTTGCCGGTATTGAAGGTGCAGTTATCACCATTTTGGGATTGGAGTAAATGTATTATACACAGAATTGTGCGGCTTTTATCGAGGTGTAGCCATCACCTTGAGATAGGTGCTTCAATATACGGGACTTATTCCTCATAGCTCTAGAGGGCATCTATGTCATTTGAGCCCTTTGCATGTTTTATAGATTTTAGGGGTTGTGTTTTAGCATAAATAAAAGTGTGCATCCCTTTTGAGTGTGCCCTTTCTTTTCTGTTTTAATTAATCCGATGTATGTGTAATGACCGGCGTCACGCAAAGGGAGGGAAAAGGGAAGGCCCTGCCCAAGGGAGAGGGAAAGGTGGTGACCCCTGACTCACCTTGCGGCTGGCACCTGACTGCCCTGACGTCCCTAGACGGGTTCCTCACCCGTACGCCGATCACGTGCCTAAACCCTGGCTTTTCCTAAGATGAGCCCTATGTAGTGAACGGGGCGGTGGGATCACTAGTCCGCGCCATTGACACTAAGAGGAAAACACCAAGGAGAGGACAGACAATACAGACAAACATATAATCCCAGGTGGGCGACAACAGCAGACCACAAAGGCCCAACAGGGATCCGGAGGGTAACGTTCTGGAACAACAACCAGGGAACGCAGCAATACAGCTCCAATGGGTCAGTATAGAAGTCCAGGCAGGAAGCTCTATATCTGGCAACCAGAGAAGTGGGAGAGGGGAATATAAGGAGGTTGGGAGTGCTGGACAAGGACCAGCTGAGGAGAAGAAGCTACGGATCCCTGAGTGAGCCCAAAAAAGTTGGAAAGCAAACCCAGAAGGCTACCATAAAGAAACAGCCCTATCTTCCTATATAGAGCGCGCAGCCAACCGCTGCGATTTCCTGACCCCGGGTATAACGGAGTCAGGCGTGGTTCTTGACACCCTCGTGACAGTACCCCCCTCTCTACGAGGGGCCTCCGGACACTCAGGACCAGGTCTCTCAGGATGAGAAGCATGAAAAGCCCGAACTAGCCTGTCGGTGTTTACCTCAGACTCAGGAACCCACATTCTTTCCTCAGGACCGTAACCTCTCCAATGCACCAGATATTGAAGAGAGCGGCGGACCCGATGAGAATTAACAATTTTGGATATCTGAAACTCTAGATTACCATCCACAACAACAGGAGGGGATGGCAGCGGTGACGGTTCTAGAGGTGGAACATATTTCTTGAGTAACGACTTATGAAAGACGTTATGGATTTTAAAAGTCTGAGGTAGCTCCAGGCGAAAAGCCATGGGGTTAATGATGGCTACAATTTTGTAAGGGCCAATTAACCTAGGACCCAGTTTCCAAGAGGGAACCTTTAATTTAATATTCCTAGTAGACAACCATACATAGTCATTCACTCCTAGGTCCGGACCTGGCGACCGTCTCTTATCAGCCATGCATTTGTATTTACCTCCCATATTTTTCAAGTTAGCTTGCACCTTCTGCCATACCGATGAAAGAGATGACGAAAACCGTTCCTCTTCGGGAACCCCAGAAGACCCCCCCCTCTTTGAAAGTACAGAATTGGGGATGAAAACCATATGCACCAAGAAATGGTGACTTGCCAGTGGATTCCTGACGACGATTATTTATGGCAAACTCAGCTAACGGTAAATATGATGACCACAACTCTTGGTTTTCAGACACAAAACATCTTAGATATGTCTCAATGTTTTGGTTGGTACGCTCAGTCTGTCCATTCGACTGAGGATGGAAAGCTGAGGAAAACGACAAGTGTACACCCAAACGGGAACAAAAATCTTTCCAAAATTTAGAAATAAACTGGGTACCCCGATCCGAAACCTGAGCAAGAGTCTTAGCATTAGGTAGTGCGGGTAACGCAATGAAGTGTACCATTTTGCTAAACCTGTCCACTATTACCAAAATAACTGTTTTACCCGCAGACAAAGGTAAGTCAGTGATAAAATCCATTGACAGATGTGTCCATGGTCTATTGGGAATGACAAGTGGCAATAAAGACCCTGCAGGACGTGTATGAGAGACTTTCGCGCGCGCACAAGTAGAACAAGAAGACACAAAATCCATTACATCCTGACGCAACCTTGGCCACAAAAAACGACGAGACAATAGCTCCAAGGTTGCTTTACTACCCGGGTGCCCAGCAAGTGCCGAATTATGATGTTCCTTTAATAATTCGAAACGCAGGTTCAACGGTGCAAACAATTTCTCTGAGGGGCAAGAGACCGGGGCGCCCCCCTGGGCCTCTAACACCTTCCCCTCCAGAGCAGAGTGTACCACAGAGACAACCACTCCTCTTTGTAGAATGGGTACCGGATCACTCACATTAGCCCCTCCAGGGAAACAACGAGATAGTGCATCAGCCTTGGTATTTTTTGCCCCAGGACGATAGGTAATAACAAAGTTAAACCTGGTAAAAAATAGCGACCACCTAGCCTGTCTAGGAGTGAGACGCTTAGCTGATTCGAGGTACAGAAGGTTTTTGTGGTCCGTAATCACAGTGACGGGGTGGATTGCCCCCTCTAAAAAGTGACGCCATTCTTCAAACGCTAGTTTAATAGCTAATAGTTCCCTATTGCCAATATCATAGTTCTTTTCTGCTGCAGATAGTTTTTTAGAAAAGAAAGCACAAGGACGCCATTTGCCAGGAGACGGACCCTGAGACAGCACAGCCCCCACTCCCACCTCTGACGCATCGACTTCAACAATAAAAGGCTGGGAGACATCAGGTTGGACTAGTACAGGTGCCGAGGTAAACCTCTCTTTTAGAGAGGAAAAAGCTATTTTAGCGGCGTCAGACCATTTAGAAAAATCAGTCCCCTTCCTAGTCATGTCAATAAGGGGTTTTACAATAACTGAATAATTTTTAATGAATTTCCTATAGAAATTTGCGAAGCCCAAGAACCGTTGCAGTGCCTTGAGGTTCTCGGGAAGATCCCAATCTAAAATTGCCTGGACCTTCCTAGGATCCATACGGAAACCTGAAGCAGATAATAAATAACCTTGTATTTCCTGAACGGCGAAGACACACTTTTCAATTTTAGCATATAATTTATTTGTCCGTAGGACCTGCAGTACCTGTCTGACATGTACCTCATGTGTTTGCAGATCAGACGAATAAATTAAAATATCATCTAGGTATATCACCACAAACCTGCCGATAAGATGACTAAAAATATCATTAACGAAATGTTGGAAGACAGCAGGAGCATTGGTCAGACCGAAAGGCATGACTAGATTTTCATAATGCCCCTCAGGGGTGTTAAAAGCTGTCTTCCACTCATCCCCCTCCTTGATACGAATCAGATTGTAGGCCCCCCTAAGATCAAGTTTGGAGAACCACCTAGCACCTGCAATCTGATTAAACAGGTCAGGAATGAGAGGAAGAGGGTATGGGTCTCGGATGGTTATCCGGTTTAATTTGTGAAAATCTAGGCAAGGACGCAGGCCCCCATCTTTCTTTTTAACGAAGAAAAACCCTGCAGCCACGGGTGAAGAAGAGGGTCTGATGTGTCGCTTAGCCAAGCTCTCGGAGATATAATCTTTCATGGCTTGTCTCTCCGGACCCAAAAGATTATATAACCTGGTCTTGGGTAATTTTGCGCCGGGAATAAGGTTAACCAGGCAATCATAAGGACGGTGAGGTGGTAACTTCTGACAACCTTTTTCAGTAAAAACGTCCTCAAAGTCCAAAACAAATGTAGGTAGGGTAGCTATGGAGGCGACTGAGCAATTGCTATTTAAGCAATTTTCTCTGCAATGCTCACTCCACTCCAATATCTCCCTGGCCTGCCAATACACCACTGGATTGTGCGCTACCAACCAGGGAAGGCCCAGCACCACCGGAGTGGGAAGCCCCTCCAGAACATAACATGAAAGCATCTTGTTATGATGGTCCCCTACCCGAAGGTGTAAGTTATGGACAACGTGGGTGAGGTTTCTCTGAGACAGAGGAGCAGAATCAATAGCGAAAATGGGAATAGGTCTCTGTAGCGTACAGAGAGACAAACCCATAGTGTGGGCAAAATGGGCATCTATCAAATTTACTCCTGCTCCACTGTCTAAAAAAAAAAGAAATAGTCTCCGTCTTAACGCCAAAAACAACAACCGCTGGTAACACAAATTGCGATGTACGTATGGAGGAAACATATACCCCCCGGCTGACATCCTCCACACAGCCTGGGGTTAGTAGTTTTCCGACGGTCTTTTGTTTTCGAGGAAAGAAGGACAGACATTAATGAAATGACCCCTCTCCCCACAGAAAAAACAAACCCCACGCCTACGGCGAACCTCAGGAGGATGGACCTGACGAGTAGTTCCTCCTAGCTGCATAGGCTCGTCTAAGGGTCCATTCACACGTCCGTTTTTTCTTTCCTGATCTGTTCCGTTTTTTCAGGAACAGATCAGGACCAGATCTGGACCCATTCATTTTCAATGGGTCCTGGAAAAAATCGGACAGCACAATGTGTGCTGTCCGTTTCCGTTGTTCCGTTCCGCATGTCCGTTTAAATATAAAACATGTCCTATTCTTGTCCTGAAAAATCGGATCCTGGTACAATACAAAGTCAATGGATCCGCAAAAAACGGATGACATTCGGATGTCATTCCGTATGTCATCCGTTTTTTGCGGATTCCGTTCCTGGAAACACATAACAAATTTTTTTTTTTTTTTTTTTTTTTCCAATTTTTTTTCAAAGAAATCCAAACAACTTTATTTGATTATTGAAATGTATACATGCTCCCGTTTTTTGCGGATCCGCAAAAAACGGATGACATACGGAAACATTTTCAGGAACAACGGATCCGCAAAAAACGGACCGTTTTTCAGGATGGAAAAAAACAGGACGTGTGAATGGACCCTAAGTCTGTACAGACTAACTGCTGCTTGGGAGGGGTTACCAATTGCTCCGGGTCTTTCAATCTGTCCCTAAGACGTCTATCTATTCGGATAGAAAGGGACATAACCGCATCAAGGGAAAAGGGGGTCTCGTAGAGCGCAAGCGCATCCTTAACCCTTTCGGATAACCCAGAGCAGAACTGACCCCTGAGAGCCGGGTTGTTCCACTGGGTATCCGTAGCCCACCTACGGAACTCAGAGCAATACTCCTCTACTGGCCGCTCTCCCTGTAGGAGTCTCCGTAATTATTATTTTTTTTTTTATAAATTCTTTATTTTCAGAATTTTAATGAGGATACAAACAAAAGATATCCTGGAAGCAATAGTTTACATCTAGAAAGGGGGTTACAGATTTTCCAGGCATGACAATATTGAATAACATACAGTAATGTCAAAGACACTCAAATAACGGCAGCCAAATAAGCTGTGGAAGGTACATAGTTATATGCTACATTCAATTAAACAGTCATAAGTCCAAAGTACCATAATTCTGACTATTTAGGGTCCTCCTGGCTATATGACGAAATGTAGGTCATATGCTACATATGTGCAACAGAAGACATAGACATTAATGTAAAGAAAATAATATGGAAAGAGAAGTTGAGACGGGAAAGAAAGAAGAGATCAGGGGAAAAAAAGAAAAAAGGAAAAGGGGGGGGGGGGGAATGTATACGCCCATTCATAAGACTATTAAGTCTATCAATTACGCCCATTCGTAAGACTATTTAAGTCTATCAAGTCTATCAATATCCTAAGAGAGAGAGACTGTTTGCCCTGCTGGTTAACTAATGTTCATTGTCTCCGAACATATACTCGGCCCAACCCTAGTTCAGATTCTCCGTAATTTTGATTCAGCCAGTGCAACTCGGCCAGGGTCGTCATATATGAGACCCAAGGCCCAAAAAAATTCATCCACTGACCGGAGAGCCTGGGAATCAGTGGGTAAAGAGAACGCCCAGGATTGCGGGTCCCCCTGCAGCAGGGAAATAACAACCCCCACCCGCTGTTCTTCATTACCAGAGGAGTAAGGGTGCAGCTTAAAATATAATTTACAGGCCTCACGGAATGTCACAAACTTGTCCCTTCCCCCAGAAAATCTGTCAGGGAGAGCAACCTTGGGTTCTGCAACAACCTGGTTACCTGTAGCAACCGCTGGGCTTGCGGTCAGTTGTAATTGCTGCTGTTGCTGAAGGACCGACGCCTTTAATCCTGCCACCTCCAAAGACAGGCCATGAAATTGCTTTGACAAAGCAGCAATTGGATCCATACTGGATTCTAAGTAGGTAAAAAAAAGTTGTTTTTTTTTACCTACACAAATAAGGGCCAGATATAATGTAATGACCGGCGTCACGCAAAGGGAGGGAAAAGGGAAGGCCCTGCCCAAGGGAGAGGGAAAGGTGGTGACCCCTGACTCACCTTGCGGCTGGCACCTGACTTCCCTGACGTCCCTAGACGGGTTCCTCACCCGTACGCCGATCACGTGCCTAAACCCTGGCTTTTCCTAAGATGAGCCCTAGGTAGTGAACGGGCCGGTGGGATCGCTAGTCCGCACCACTGACACTAAGAGGAAAACACCAAGGAGAGGACAGACAATACAGACAAACATATAATCCCAGGTGGGCGACAACACCAACAGGGATCCGGAGGGTAACGTTCTGGAACAACAACCAGGGAACGCAGCAACACAGCTCCAGTGGGTCAGTATAGAAGTCCAGGCAGGAAGCTCTATATCTGGCAACCAGAGAAGTGGGAGAGGAGAATATAAGGATGTTGGGAGTGCTGGACAAGGAACAGATGAGGAGAAGGAGCTACGGATCCCTGAGTGAGCCAAAAAGGGTTGCAAAGCAAACCCAGAAAGCTACCATAAAGAAACAGCCCTATCTTCCTACATAGAGCGCGCAGCCAACCGCTGCGATTTCCTGGCCCCGGGTATAACGGAGTGAGGCGTGGTTCTTGACACCCTCGTGACAGTATGGTTGCAGCAAAATCTTTACTTTTGTAATTGAGGTGCTTAGAGCACTGGGAAGCAGGCCTAGCCCTTTGGAGCACCACTTTACCTCCTCCTCGGCCCCCATTGCTATTCCTGTATGGTCCGGTTCACAGGGTTGAGCATCCTCACTATTAGAAGCCCGGTCCTGAATTCTCATGCTTGCACTGGTGAGACTTTGGCGCATGTGCGGTTCATGAGGCTTTCCCCCGCTGAGATCTGCACTCCTTAAAGGGGTTATCTGAGCCTGGAAATGCCCCCCCATATGCTTAGGCCCCTCACACTGATTGTACTTACCCCGCTTCCCGCACCACTCCTGGTCCCCTCACTGACGCTTCTACCCGTGCGCAGATGAAAACATCCGCTGTTGGGGAGGGGAGCAGCCAATGGCAGATGAGGACGAGCTTTCCTAGCGTCACCTACGATGCTAGGGAGGCTTGTCCCCGTCACCGCCTGCCATTGGCTGACCGCTTCCCCCGACACCAGATGTTTTCATTGGCGCACAGGGAGAGGCAGCAGCGCCTGTGCAGGGACCAGGAACAGCGCAAGGAGATAGGTAAGTAGAATCAGTGTGAGGGGGCATTTCCAGGCTCGGATAACCCCTTTAAGCGCTGATGATGTCCGTTTACTCCCGAAGGAGAAGATGCTTCTGGGAGCAGACTGACATCATGGGCCTCAGCAACCTTCGGCTCTCCAGGTGTGGTGAAACTGCGACTCCCAGCATGCACACTTGCTTGGCTGTTCTCAGAACTCCCATAGAAGTGAATGGAGCATGCTGGGATTTGTAGTTTCACAACAGCTGGAGTGCCGGAGGTTGCTGACCCCTGTCATAAACGCTTACACAGAGCATATCCCAGCAGGGAGAGCCTTGTGAGATCAACTGCACATGCATCAAGTGCAAACATGAGATTTCAGGGCCAGGCATCCGAACAGTGAGGCCTCGTTCACACTTCAGTGTTTGGTCAGTGATTTCCATCAGTGATTTGTGAGCCAAAACCAGAAGTGGAGCCTCCACAGACATGAGGTAGAAGGGAAAGATCTGCTCCTGTTCTGTGTTTAGAGTTGCACCTGGTTTTGGCTCACAAATCACTGATGGAAATCACTGACTAAACACTGAAGTGTGAACAAGGCCTGAGGGTGCCTGACCCTGTGAAACAGGCCATGAGGGGTGATTCACTGTCATCAAGTCTACCAGGTGGTATTTAAATATGGTCTCAGGTGACAGATGCTCTTTAAGTCTTATATTTAAACATATTTCTGTCTTTCCAATATATGGTTTATAATAAAACTGTTGGACAATAAAGTTTAGATTATTATTATTTTTTTATTACAACAATAAAGCTGGATTAAAACTAGAATGAAAATGAACTTTCTTATTATTGATGTCTGTGGACAAACTTGAGATAGACTCCTTTCCTACACCCATAAAGTTTTTTTGTTTGTTTTTTTACACCTAAAATACGTCAATTTTTATTTTATTTTTTAGCACCTGCATGGTTTCGTTTTTATTTTTCTGGCAATTTCATACAATGTGCCTTACCACTGGCATTTTCTTTGTGGCATTTTTATCCTACATAGAAGGTAATGTGAAAACACCTGAAAAAACTGACCAGATATCCAGCATGCTGCTTTTGAAATGAAGACAGACAAAAAAAATCTTATTGAAAAAAAGCCGCTTGTGTGCAGTGTTTTATATTTCCCATAGACCTTCAGCTAACATCTGGCCCTGGAGGTTTTATCACAAAAAATGCAGGTGCAAAAAACGCAAAAGTGCATTAGGGAAGGATCTAAACTGACAAATAACTGCAGTTACCTGAGCGACTCTCTTAAGCTTGATCCCTAATTATTACCAGGTTTGCAGAAAATACCAATAGTTTATAGACAATTTTAAAAGGGTTGATGGGGGGTGGGGGGTTACATACTGATGAGCTATCCTCAGGATAAGTGATCAGTGGGGGTCCAACTCCTGGCATCCCTGCCAATCTGCTGTTTGAATAGGCTGTGGCCTCCTTGCAGGTCATCAATCACAGTGCTATTCATTAGATAGGGGCTGTGCTTGGTATTGCGGCTGAACCCCATTCACATGAATGTGACTGAGCGGTACCTAGGCCACAGGAATTTATGAACGTGATGTTACTGGCCTAGGAATAGGCTGTGGTGCTCACTTCAAAAAACTGATTGGAAGTTGGATCCCTAATAATCAAATTCTGATGACCTTTACTGAAGACAGATCATCATTATAAAACATTCAGACAACCCCTTAAATGCTGTCAAACAGGCAAGAAGGCCAGGTTCTCAATAGCCGAGGCAAATAGGGATGTTGTTTCCTATTATAGGAATGAAAGGGACAGAATGCTATTTACAAAGACACTTCAACTTAGGGATGTGCATTAGCAATTCTCCCCAAATTTTTAAAATGATGTAGAAAACCATTCACCCTTAAAATATTCCATACCTTAGCTTCATTGTCCATGACCCTGATGGCAGTTGGACTTGTACTGCTGATGTCATGTTTATTGGTCCCATGACCACTAATGATGGACGAACATTGGCCCGGGACAGTTTGTGAACCGCAAGTTCGCGGTGGGCCCTATTCACTTTAATGGCAGGCGAACCTGAAAAACCTTCAGCTCATATTTGCAGCTACCAAATAATTACAAGGAGTGCACAAATCGTCCCACAACGTGGACAGTGACATACCTGAGGGTGATCAATGGCAAAAATTCCCACCAAAAATATGTATTTTAATCAGGGGCCATTTTTATGCGTCTTAAATTAAAACTCTCAAAAATGTGCCATGTTGGAGCCTTGAAAATGTTATTTTAGGCCACGAGAGTACAGGCCCGAAACATAAGGCATCCTACGGACAGAAAAGATCTAGTGATTATAAATTTTGCTGCAGGCCAGTGGAGTACAGGCCCTAAAAATTATTAATTCAATATACAGAAAAGAACAAGCTTTGTCTTATTTTCATTGTCGCTAGTAGATGCCTAAGCCTGGCAGGCAGGTTTCCCCAAAAGTATCTTGCCGGATGAGCAGCCCATACCACACTTGCATCAATCTTGACAGGATTCGGCTCCAGGTGTAGAGCAATTGTTTTTTTGGAATGCTTTCTCCATCGCAACACCCTTCACGTCCTTTAAGTTATTATAAAAAAATAATTACATTTTATTATGAAATTGATTCCATATATATTATAAAATTCGGTGTCTCCATGATCAATCTGCAGCATGGGGGTCCCACACAGGTTCTACACACTTCCAAAATAAAGTGGGGGGAAAAGATGACGGATGATCGGGATGCTCCATGATCTTCCCAGGAGCTGCTTTTGGGAGCCACGGTTCATTTCTGAGACGTCTGTGTGGGAATCCAAAGACCATCTCCATCTCCGTGCACCACAGGATGTCCTCCTCCTGTGTTAGGAAATTTTTTATTTTTATTATAAAATGTATTAAACATTTTATTATTAAATGTATTAAATATAATAAGAATGCCCTCCTTTCTATTCCATGATGACTGGGAAACCCTGACAAAGAGACTGGGCCCTGGTTGGTTTAAATCTTGATTAAATTCGCAACTCTTCCGGGCTCCAAGCAATCTTGAAACTTGGTCTTCTTCTCATTGTCTGTTGCTAGTAGAGGCCTAAGCATGCCAGGAAAATTCCACCAGAAGTATCTTGCTGAATGAGCAGCCAATGCCGTTCTTGCATCAATCTTGACAGGTTTCGGCTCCAGGTGGAGAATATATATATTTTTTTATGCTTCCTCCATCGCATCACCACATCGTTGAATAAACAGAAGATTGGCCGATTCTCTCCTGTCTTACGCAACATTTAATTTTTATTATTACATTTATTAAATATTTTAACATTCATTTTATTAAACCAAAACTTGATTAAAATTATAAGAAAGTATACTTAAATTTGCCAAAACTGGCCTAATAACTCAAGTATGAACTCTGCCTTAAAGGTTGATGTTATTGTCCAGAAGAAGTGCACTCCTTTTACACCCTTGTCAGCTGATTCCACATAGATGTCTACAGAACCTGTTTTATTAAACTATTATACAAGTAGAGCCCCCAGACAGAGTGGAGAGAGAGTCAGCAGTAAGTTTGTATTGACGTCACTAATTAATTTGCCCTTCCTATGATCCATCAGAACAATAACCCACAAAAAACGGATCCTGTCTTTGGAACATACCCCTTCACCCGGTCAACATTTGCTCAGTATTGCTAATGCCAATAAAAACAGGAGTGGATCTAAAACAAAGATGACACGTGAATGGAATATTTGCATGTCTTCTATGTTTTGTACCCATTTTGCATCTCATTTTTCCTTCCTTCTGACAGATCAGAAGAAAGGTCAAATAAATGATGATGTCAGCCAGGCCGAAAGCCAAAATAGTGGCCCAGTCATAAAGTGGGGAGGGTGTGAACAGCATGAAGTCCACAGAGTGTCCCTATGACAGAGTGGTGAGGTAGAAGCAGCATGAGGAGACCACACAGTGGCCCAATGACAAAGTCTGGAGGTGGCAGCAGCATCAGAAGGCCACAGAGTGGCACAATAACAGTATGGAGGTGGCAGCAGTATGAGGAGGCCACCAAGTGGCACAATCACAGAGTATCTAGTTGGCAGCAGTATGTGGAGGCCAGCAAGTGACCAGGTTACATAGTGTGGAGATGGCAGCAGCCGCATGATACAACAGAGTGGCACTGTGACATAGTGTGGACATGGCAGCAGCATGATACAACAGATTGGCACAGTGACATAGTGTAGATATGGCAGCACCAAGAGGCCACAGAATGGCAAGGTGACATAGTGTGAACATGGCAGCATCAGTAGGCCACAGAGTGGCAAGGTGACAGTGTGGAGGTGGGTGGCAATACTAGTACTCGCTGAAGATGGTGGGTGAAAGAAGGAGCACTTGGCATCAGATGTTTAGCATCAGGCGGGAAACAGCATCAGAATAGTAGCTGAGGCAGGTGGCCAGAAGAAAACGGTCTCTTTTGTCAAAATGTTGGTGTGGCACCATGGATAATCTAGTCTGATGCATCAGGCATTGGTGTGTTGAAATCCTGGCTGATCCACGCCTGATTCATCTTGATGCAGTGTCCCACTATGTGCTATATGTGGGCACATTAAACTCTTGCTAAATGTCATATCAAATGTATTGTGGTATCATGCTGTAGTTCCCGTTAACAGGCAGGCAGGATCATTTGCCTTTATTCGCCACTAGGTGGTGCAGGAACCACATATATATATATATATATATATATATATATATCTGGGGAGGTGTAAAGTTAGTGTGTCGGATGTTAATGAAGAGATGAGAAAGTTAATGGAGGAGGTGGACATTTTTACAAGTTATTTTAACAACCAATATATAAAAAAATTTTTTTAGCGCATATCAGTGCAATGCTTAACGCTGAATACAATATTCTTTGCCACCCAAATATTTCTAAAGAAATTTTAGCGCATATCAGTGCAGCGGTTAACACAGAATACAATATTTTTTCTGAAGTGAACGGGACGTAGCGGAGGAAGTAGGTCCGCGCTGGAAGAGCGAAACGCAGAGTTTGTGCGGTTTCTGTGCTGCAGAAAAGTCCCCGTAGTGTCCAGTAAGCAATACCGTAGATAGATGCGGGCTGGTGTGAATTATTTAGCATTTTTGTGCAGGGTTAGTGAATAGTGTATTCACCTGTATTGGTGCACCGCTCTTATGGACGTCGTAACGTAAGCGCGTAGTCTGTGAAACGTGAATACAAAATTTTAACACATTGTAATTCAGTCCATACCGCAAAAAGGACTTTCCGGCATATAACTGCAGTGCTGAACGCTGAATATATCTTGATTTTTGTACAGAAATATGCCACTAAAGGCTTTACCTCATATAACTGCAACAGTGAAAGCTGAATATATTATTATTTTTCTACCGATATGCGTCAATAAATGTGAATGGCGAATGTGTATTTCTTTTTCTACTGCTATACGCCAGTAAAGGCTTTACCAGATATAACTGTAACAGTGAACTGAGAATATATATTTTTTGTAATACTGAAATACGCCCCTATACGCTTTTACCAGAAATAACTGCAGAAGTGAACTGAAAATTAATTTTTCCTTTTGGGCACTTTATGCTTTCACCAGCGTATGTATTTTTATTTTCTTAATAAAATAAGCCCCTATACTCTTTCACCAGAAATCAATGCAACCGTGCAGTGCGTTTAAATGTTTTGTGTATTACTGAAATACTGCCCTATGCTCTTTCACAAGAAATTACTGCAAATGATTTTAGTGTAAAGAACACCCCTGCTTCAATCAATTATTTGGGGGGGCAACTGGTAAATCACACTAGTAGAAATGATTTGTTTCAATGGCGTTTGTCACTCTGTGTAGCTGAGGTAACGCAGCTAAACCGCAGACAAATGCTGCACTACCTAAATGCACTATATAGAAAGTATATTATTGGTATATAACACCCCTGCTTCAATCAGTTTTTTTGGGGGGCAACTAGTAAATCACACCAGTAGAAATTATTTGTTCCAATAGCGTTTGTTACTCTGTGTAGATGCAGTAACGCAGCAAAACCGCAAACAAATGCTGCACTACCTAAATGCACTATATAGAAAGAATATTATTGGTATATAACACTCCTGCCTCAATCAGTTTATTGGGGGGGGGGGGCAATTGGTAAATCACACCAGTAGAAATTATTTGTTCCAATAGCGTTTGACACTCTGTGTGGCTGCAGTATCGCAGCAAAACCGCAAACAACTGCTGCACAATACAATTGCACTATAATATACTTTCTATGTTAGAAAGTATATTATAAGTATATCGCACCCCTCTGTGTATCTCACATATCGATAGCACACCTAAACCAGTCCTTAAAAGGACTTTTGTGGCCCTATTAGCTAGCGTTTGGTGTCCCTAACAGTCTGTCCCTGCTCCACACAGCAACCTCTCCCTACACTGGCAAAAGACTGAATGTAAAATGGCGGCCAGATCAGGTTTATTTATAAGGTAGGGGGTATGTCCATGTGCTGTAACGTCTCAATTGGCTGGCCTGTACTACCTGATGGATGTGTCATGGGTCAAAGTTCTTCACAATGTAAAATAATATGGCAGGCGCGAATATCACCATATGTTCGCCCATTCGGCGAACAAGCAAAGTTCGCAGCGAAACAACCGCCGGGCGAACTGCAAGACAATCTCTAGTGACCACAACAGCCATTCACTGGCTTTAGCAGGCATGTCAATGCTAGTGGTTGTCTATTGTGTCCCATGACTGACGAACAGGACATGACTGCTGTAGGCCCAGCAGGAATTGGAGTGGAATGGAACATTTCATAGTGTTATGCCTTTTCATAGGTGTATAACATTTATATCAAAATATCCTAATTATAATCGATTTGATATATTCACGATGGCTCAGTGGTTATCACTGGTGCCTTGCGGCACTGGGGCCCTAGGTTCAAATCTGACCAAGGACAACATCTGCATGGAGTTTGTATGTTCTCCCCGTGTTTGCGTGGGTTTCCTCCGGGTACTCCGGTTTTCTCCCACACTCCAAAGACATACTGATAGGGACCTTAGATTGTGAGCCCCATTGGGGACAGTTGGATGCTAATGTCTGTAAAGCTCTGTGGAATATAGTAGTGCTATATAAGTGCATAAAATAAATAAATATTGTGTTATTTGAATGCAAGGAAATGTCGCACTAAAATGAGAAGGGGATCCAAAACGGGTGCACCCACTAACAGACAGCACCCAGTCTGAAAAGGAGGATAAATATAAGGAATTAAAGTGGGGCACTCACTAAAAGTATAGGGATCTTGAATTTATTTGAGACAATAAAAGTACAATAAACGTCATAAAATATCAATAGTGCAATAAAATAACAAGGTTATACTAAAATTGAATAAAGGAGATACGGTACTATCGATGATGGGCAATAATAATAACAACAATAAAATGAATAAAAGAGAATTAAATACAATAGATAGATGAATAAATTGATAAAGATCCCGATGGATATGATTAAAATGTAAAGTTCATGCAGCAACTGTGAAAGCGTTCACTAGTTGGATCCTGAAGAAAAAGTTCTGTGTGTGATAATCCGTTCCGGCAAACAGTCTTTAAGTGATTGTCTCAAGCAAAAGGGATCAGGGTCCCAAGCGTATGCAGCTAACTGCCTATGTTATGTGACAGTTTGGCTGCTAGTACGCACAGCGGCGTCCCGCTGTAGTGGTGCGATCGCTTGCAAGTAGGATGTACAAGTGCTTACCCGAGGCTTCTGGATGGTGATTCCTCGACATGGTGTGTTGGTATACTATACCGGTCTCAAGGGTTGGTAGCTTATTTCAAATTTGGCGCCAGTTAGAAAGTTTGTTGCACGCGGTTTGGGTTACCTGCGTGGTGCAATACCGATAGGTTCCGGTGATTGCTCTGGCCCGCAGATGATAGCTTCCAGGCTTCTCGGACTTGTAGACCCACTTTGTCCTGGTGGGGGGAAGGATACCAGACGCGTTTCGGGGATTTACAAAGCAGACCCCTTCCTCAGTGGTTAACGGCCCCCTGTTCGTATTCCGTCTTTATAGGGCATAGGAGACAAGGAAAAACTGGTTCGGAATTCGGATTATAAGAATTAGGATCAAATAGGACTGTCTGTTGTATTATATCCGGCATATCGTCAGTCATATCGTTCATATAGTTAGATAAGTACATCATATAGGTAAAGAGCATCAAAATGAGAATAAAATGTTAGTATAAAACCGTATATACATATAAGCAATTACGGGTTCTCCATTTATAAAATCCTCCATATCCTGTTAAGGTGCACACCATAGCGGTTTCTCTGGAATCACATCAAGTGCAATGTATATCAATCTAACAGATAAGTCCATGCGGTTCTACCGCGTCTTTTTATACAACTATTGGGAAGAAAAAGACGCAGTCTTTTCAATATGTATTCATAATTTAGATACACATCTTATTGATATGGTTACGGAGGAAGATAATAACCAAACATGATAATTTTAGATCCCAAACATTACATTATGGTTACATATAATTTTTGTGATATATGGAATGTCTATATAGGGACAGAAAAAATGGTTATAAATAATCCCCATATATACAAAGCTATCAAATAAAATTCCAATGCTCATTTGGCAATCTCATCATACAAAAAAGCGCATCAATAATCGCACGTGTTTTTATGCGTTCATGGTGCGTCTTTTAGTGATGTAGTGCTATTTTTATTTTTTATTTTCCACCTAATTTTTTTAAAAGCAAATAAAATAATTTTTGTGAGATTCCTCAGAATAAGTCCCTTGTTTTTTACCAGTATGTCTTTATATTCACAACTTCTTTCAAAACGGTTTGTGAAGATGTAATGGATGGGGACCAACTGTAGAGGAAGAACAGCACGACTTTAAATATCGACAGATGGCGCCCATCCTATAAGAAACCAAATAATTCGAAGTCAGCATTTAGGCCTGACGGTTGTAGTGTATTTAGCTCGAAAATACGTTTGGTTTCTAAACGTGACATTTTTTCCACGTGGTTACCTCCTCTCCAGTCTTTATGTACCTTATCAATTGCTGAGAATGTCATGCAAGAGGGATCTTGGTTGTGAGTTGTTTTAAAATGGTATGACAGGGAATGAGTTTCGAAGCCTTTCTTTATGTTGCCTATATGTTCCGCAATGCGCTTTTTTAAAGTTCTTTTAGTCCTTCCTACATATTGAAACTTGCAAGGACATTCTATTACGTAAATCACATCCTCTGTGCTGCATGTAAGAAATTCATTTATTCGGTGGCAATGTTTATTTGTCGTTGATCTAATTTCCGTTGTTTTTTTAGGCAACGAAGTTAATTTGCAGTTGCCACATTTACCGCAGCGATAGAAGCCTTGAATATGCGCCCAGGATTGGATATTTAAGGTACAGCTTTTCTTCTTCTGAACCGTCGGTGCAATTTTTATGCTCAAATTGGGGGCCTTGGTGAACACAATTTTAGGTTTTACTGGTATCACGGTATTTAATGTCTTATCATTTTTCAGTAAATGCCAATGTTTTTTGACAATATTCTGGATTTTCCTAAAATCTCCGTTAAATGGTAAAATCAGACGTAAATTGGAATCCACAGGTTCAACCTTTTTACTTTTGACTTTTTTGTCTATAAAAAACTCTTCCCTGTTCATCTCTTTAACTTTAATAAGTGCCACATTTAAGCTCTCTATCGGGTAATCCTTAACTAAAAATTGGTCTGTCATGGCTTTAGCTTCCTTTTCGAATTCAGTGTTCAATGTACAATTCCGTTTGGCTCTTCGTAGCTGTCCCTGCGGGATGTTGATTAGCCAATTAGGGAGATGACAGCTATTGAAGAGGATGTAGCTGTTACATGCTGTAGGCTTCGCGAAGGTTGTACATTGTAATTTTCCCTCCTGATTTAAAATTCGTAGGTCTAAAAATTCCAATGAGGTCTGACTGGTATTTCCCGTAAAAGTTAAGTTCCACTCGTTAACGTTAATATCAACTAAAAATTGTTGCAGGGATTCCCTACCTCCCTGCCAAATAAAAAATATATCATCGATATATCTTTGCCAGAGCACCAGACTCGTCCCCAGCTTGGGTTGAATGTTTTCATATTCCCACTGTGCCATAAAAAGATTGGCATAGCTGGGGGCGAATCTGGTGCCCATGGCCGTACCTTGTGTTTGAATATAAAAATCTCCTGCAAAGTTAAAATAGTTATGTGTTAAGATAAAATGTATAGCTTCAACCACGTAGTCAATCTGGGTCTGCTTCAGAGTGCCCTCCATTTGTAATTGTGATGCAACTGACTTTTTACCTTGTTCGTGTTTAATTACAGTGTAAAGTGACTGAACGTCAAGGGTACCCATGATCCAATTTTCATTAAACTCCAATGGTTCAAGGGTTTTTATGATCTGTGTGGTATCCTTGACGTAAGAGGGCACTTTTTTCACTCTAGATTGTAAAATAACATCTACGTATTCTGATAAATTTGAGGTTAATGAGCCGATCCCTGATATAATCGGGCGGCCAGGTGGATTGGTACAGACCCCAAACTCCACACGAACTACACAGATCACAACACCACAGAATAGAGAAAACACAGATACAAGAACACTACAACAATCAGGAGCATCGGATGAGGACAAGAAATTACGGAGAGAGAGAAAGATACGTAGAGGAGGGAGAAAGAAAAGGAAAAAGACACAGATAGATAGTACTATAATCACTAATGACTCTATTATTAATTTAAGCACTAAAAATTTGACCAATGCACAGATCACTTTACTAAATAAAGGCCTCAAATTTGCCCCCACCAATAAATTAAATAAATTCGACACCTTTATAGGTATTGAAAAATTTATAAGACGTCTTTGTCTAAAAAAGTACTTTATGAAAAATCCTATGAATCGAGAAGCATCAAATAATAACCAATTTGTCCACACTGATCTCAAGAAAACGTCAAAAAAAATACCCTATAAACGAGATAAGTCAAGAAATGGTGAGTTTAAAAAAAAACGTTGAATATGATATCCGTAAACTAAAAGATAAAGTTAGGTATAAACGTAATAATTTAACTAATGCTGAAGTGAAGGCCCTGAAAGAACTACAAAAGGAAGAAAACATTGTGATCCGCCCTGCGGATAAAGGAGGAGCAATAGTGGTGCAGGACCTTGAACATTACAACTCCGAGTGCCTGCGCCAACTTTCTGATAGTAGTACATATAGAAGACTCACGAATGACCCAACAGAGTCATTCTTAGCAGAACTTAATATTTTATGCACTAAGGGTGGTGATATAGGTATTTTAACTGATGATGAGAAAAAAAAATTAATGAATAGATTCCCACGCACTCCTGTTTTTTATTGCCTACCTAAGGTTCACAAAGACATTACCAATCCACCTGGCCGCCCGATTATATCAGGGATCGGCTCATTAACCTCAAATTTATCAAAATACGTAGATGTTATTTTACAATCTAGAGTGAAAAAAGTGCCCTCTTACGTCAAGGATACCACACAGATCATAAAAACCCTTGAACCATTGGAGTTTAATGAAAATTGGATCATGGGTACCCTTGACGTTCAGTCACTTTACACTGTAATTAAACACGAACAAGGTAAAAAGTCAGTTGCATCACAATTACAAATGGAGGGCACTCTGAAGCAGACCCAGATTGACTACGTGGTTGAAGCTATACATTTTATCTTAACACATAACTATTTTAACTTTGCAGGAGATTTTTATATTCAAACACAAGGTACGGCCATGGGCACCAGATTCGCCCCCAGCTATGCCAATCTTTTTATGGCACAGTGGGAATATGAAAACATTCAACCCAAGCTGGGGACGAGTCTGGTGCTCTGGCAAAGATATATCGATGATATATTTTTTATTTGGCAGGGAGGTAGGGAATCCCTGCAACAATTTTTAGTTGATATTAACGTTAACGAGTGGAACTTAACTTTTACGGGAAATACCAGTCAGACCTCATTGGAATTTTTAGACCTACGAATTTTAAATCAGGAGGGAAAATTACAATGTACAACTTTCGCGAAGCCTACAGCATGTAACAGCTACATCCTCTTCAATAGCTGTCATCTCCCTAATTGGCTAATCAACATCCCGCAGGGACAGCTACGAAGAGCCAAACGGAATTGTACATTGAACACTGAATTCGAAAAGGAAGCTAAAGCCATGACAGACCAATTTTTTGTTAAGGATTACCCGATAGAGAGCTTAAATGTGGCACTTATTAAAGTTAAAGAGATGAACAGGGAAGAGTTTTTTATAGACAAAAAAGTCAAAAGTAAAAAGGTTGAACCTGTGGATTCCAATTTACGTCTGATTTTACCATTTAACGGAGATTTTAGGAAAATCCAGAATATTGTCAAAAAACATTGGCATTTACTGAAAAATGATAAGACATTAAATACCGTGATACCAGTAAAACCTAAAATTGTGTTCACCAAGGCCCCCAATTTGAGCATAAAAATTGCACCGACGGTTCAGAAGAAGAAAAGCTGTACCTTAAATATCCAATCCTGGGCGCATATTCAAGGCTTCTATCGCTGCGGTAAATGTGGCAACTGCAAATTAACTTCGTTCCCTAAAAAAAACTACGGAAATTAGATCAACGACAAATAAACATTGCCACCGAATAAATGAATTTCTTACATGCAGCACAGAGGATGTGATTTACGTAATAGAATGTCCTTGCAAGTTTCAATATGTAGGAAGGACTAAAAGAACTTTAAAAAAGCGCATTGCGGAACATATAGGCAACATAAAGAAAGGCTTCGAAACTCATTCCCTGTCATACCATTTTAAAACAACTCACAACCAAGATCCCTCTTGCATGACATTCTCAGCAATTGATAAGGTACATAAAGACTGGAGAGGAGGTAACCACGTGGAAAAAATGTCACGTTTAGAAACCAAACGTATTTTCGAGCTAAATACACTACAACCATCAGGCCTAAATGCTGACTTCGAATTATTTGGTTTCTTATAGGATGGGCGCCATCTGTCGATGATCGACAGCACGATATTTAAAGTCGTGCTGTTCTTCCTCTACAGTTGGTCCCCATCCATTATATCTTCACAAACCGTTTTGAAAGAAGTTGTGAATATAAAGACATACTGGTAAAAAACAAGGGACTTATTCTGAGGAATCTCACAAAAATTATTTTATTTGCTTTTAAAAAAATTAGGTGGAAAATAAAAAATAAAAATAAAAATAGCACTACATCACTAAAAGACGCACCGTGAACGCATAAAAACACGTGCGATTATTGATGCGCTTTTTTGTATGATGAGATTGCCAAATGAGCATTGGAATTTTATTTGATAGCTTTGTATATATGGGGATTATTTATAACCATTTTTTCTGTCCCTATATAGACATTCCATGTAATGTTTGGGATCTAAAATTATCATGTTTGGTTATTATCTTCCTCCGTAACCATATCAATAATATGTGTATCTAAATTATGAATACATATTGAAAAGACTGCGTCTTTTTCTTCCCAATAGCTGTATAAAAAGACGCGGTAGAACCGCATGGACTCATCTGTTAGATTGATATATATTGCACTTGATGTGATTCCAGAGAAACCGCTATGGTGTGCACCTTAACAGGATATGGAGGATTTTATAAATGGAGAGCCCGTAATTGCTTATATGTATATACGGTTTTATACTAACATTTTATTTTTATTTTGATGCTCTTTACCTATATGATGTACTTATCTAACTATATGAACGATATGACTGACGATATGCCGGATATAATACAACAGACAGTCCTATTTGATCCTAATTCTTATAATCCGAATTCCGAACCAGTTTTTCCTTGTCTCCTATGCCCTATAAAGACGGAATACGAACAGGGGGCCGTTAACCACTGAGGAAGGGGTCTGCTTTGTAAATCCCCGAAACGCGTCTGGTATCCTTCCCCCCACCAGGACAAAGTGGGTCTACAAGTCCGAGAAGCCTGGAAGCTATCATCTGCGGGCCAGAGCAATCACCGGAACTATCGGTATTGCACCACGCAGGTAACCCAAACCGCGTGCAACAAACTTTCTAACTGGCGCCAAATTTGAAATAAGCTACCAACCCTTGAGACCGGTATAGTATACCAACACACCGTGTCGAGGAATCACCATCCAGAAGCCTCGGGTAAGCACTTGTACATCCCACTTGCAAGCGATCGCACCACTACAGCGGGACGCCGCTGTGCGTACTAGCAGCCAAACTGTCACATAACATAGGCAGTTAGCTGCATACGCTTGGGACCCTGATCCCTTTTGCTTGAGACAATCACTTAAAGACTGTTTGCCGGAACGGATTATCACACACAGAACTTTTTCTTCAGGATCCAACTAGTGAACGCTTTCACAGTTGCTGCATGAACTTTACATTTTAATCATATCCATCGGGATCTTTATCAATTTATTCATCTATCTATTGTATTTAATTCTCTTTTATTCATTTTATTGTTGTTATTATTATTGCCCATAATCGATAGTACCGTATCTCCTTTATTCAATTTTAGCATAACCTTGTTATTTTATTGCACTATTGATATTTTATGACGTTTATTGTACTTTTATTGTCTCAAATAAATTCAAGATCCCTATACTTTTAGTGAGTGCCCCACTTTAATTCCTTATAAATATTGTGTTATATTCACCATTGTGTATGTATTTTAAAGTAGGCCGAAATAGGTTCATGGAGAGCACAGAGTTCATATAATTTCTTCTCTGTAGATATACTAGTCTGAGAAGAGTCATTCTTGTCTCCTTATAGATTTATGACTGAGAGAAGAATATTTTCTAGACGTATCTGGTACTAATTATCCCTATGGTTCAATGTCTATTGATGAAGCAGAAAATCTGTGATGTACATGTATAATGAACATTACATTTGAGTATAAGATAATCAATAGGACATATGTATTGTACTATATTGTTGAATATTATGAACGTCAATGCATCTGTTTAGAAGGTCCATTATATTCTTATCGATACATAAATTTGAGAGTATGGGAAAAGTCTAAATGGTACCACAAAGTCTATGTCTTAATTGGTTTATGTGTCAAAGATAATTCCTTAGTTTTGATTTAGGATTCCATATATTATGTGTATAGAATGTAAGAGAAATCTGACCTGGACAGTTAACCCTTAATAGTGATGATGCTAGTAGCTTATTCAATAGTGCCACCTAGGTATGAGTAGGTAACATTGCACCAACAGCTGAAATGCATTCTGGGTGATACAATGACATCACAGTCATTATCATATGTACATGTCTAACCGACAATGATTGGAAAACTCCAAGTTAGGAAGGTGTGTCTAACTGATAAGTTTCTGATCATGAAGGGGAAAAAACAACAACAGGGAGCAACAGTAGACACAGAAAGAAAGAAAGAAAGAAAGAAAGAAATGAGAGACCCCAGGAGAAAATTCCCCATGATCAGAACGGACCTTAGAGCTGACTTCCCTTAGAATCATGCATATCATCTGCATTCTCGGGTAACGTATAACTTTATTATGTGTAGTATCAATTTAATTAATTGGCCTAATATTTAAAAACTTCCCGCTTTATTGCGGATGTGTAATGTTAGATGTACTACATCAATATTAGCACTATTCAGTAAAGATGCATGTTACTGAATAAAAGATCTAATATTGATATCAGAGAGAATCTCTGATTGGAATAATCATCCCATAGTCATATCAGGCTTGATAATTTATAACTTATGTAGCAATACTACCCGATATCCGAGATTGGTCATAGTTTGAGCAGAGCAAAGGTTCATATCTATCCTTATCACTAGAGTTCAGCGGACACCTGGATGTTCGAGTTCGGCCGAACGTCACAAAAAAGTTCGAGTTTGGGACCCGAACTTGACCCCGAACCCGAACCCCATTGAAGTCAATGGGGACCCGAACTTTTGAGCACTAAAATGGCTGTAAAAATGTCATGGAAAGGGTTAGATGGCTGCAAATACCAGCAAAATGTGGTTAAGAGCATGGCAAGTGCTCTGCAAACAAAAGTGGATAGGGAAATTACTTTAAATAACATAAAATTCGTAATTTTTTTAAATAATAATCTTGATCTAGGAGGACGAGGTCCATATGGAGTAGGAGGTTGAGGAGGCGGTGGATGTGGCGATGTAGGTGGAAGCGGCAATGGAGGAGGAGGAGGTAGCCTACACCGTTTTTTGGTTTTAAATTTATTTATATATTTTCAAATTAGGGTACACCCCAAAACATTGGGAAATATAACCTGTGATAACCCCCTCTAGTCGTGCTAAACACACATTCAGACAATACACTGGCTGCAGGGCAGGCCAGCACCTCCAAGGCGTAAAGGGCAATCTCAGGTCATGTGCCCAATTTGGAGACCCAGAAGTTGAAGGGTGCAGACCCATCATTCATTACGTGTAGGCATGTGCACACATACTGCTCCACCATGTCGCACGTCCCCGTGATGTCCACGATCCAATTGGATATCTTCTCTATCAACTCTCAACGTTCTTTTCTGCACCTTCCATGATGATCACGGGTGGCGGGGATTCAGGTTTCCAGGCCAGAGAGAGAGCCTGAGAAAGGGATACCACATCCAATCGAGGTCAATGGATGAAATGAAATATAATCAAGCGGAAATGTGGGACAAAGTATTGAAGCATAAGCTTCCAAGTTAAGAAGGGGGCGCGCGGCAATTACCCACTCATGACTCGGGGAGGTAGTGACGATAAATAACAATACAGGACTCTTAAAATGCCCTGTTATTAAAATGATTAATAAAAAATTATAGGGAATGTCACTGCAGTATTTTGGATTTGGAAACGTTAGCCAGGAGAGGCCCTGCTGCCACTTTGACTGTTGACTCTAGATAACTTCTGCCTGATCGCACGTCCATGTGACATCCACCATCCATTTGGATATCTTCTCTATCAACTTTCAATGTTCTTTTCGGAGCCTACCATGTTGATCGCGGTTATCGGCGAATCAGGGTTCCACGCCGGAGAGGGAGCATGAGAAAGAGAGACCACATCCAAGGTGGCGCGCATCAATTGCAGAAGAATTTCTGAAATATTATTCCCTGTCACCTATGCAGAGCAGGGGTTTCTATCCGGTAAAATGTCACCTGACAATGTAACAGACGATTTTTTTAAATTTATGTTCCTGTCACCTATGCAGAGGTGCTCCCGTGACGTCCACAATCCATTTGGATATCTTCTCTATCAACTTTCGATGTTCTTTTCTGAGCCTACCATGTTGATCACAGTTATCGGCGAATCAGGGTTCCACGCCGGAGAGGGAGTGTGAGAAAGAGAGACCACATCCAAGGGAGATAAATGGATGAAATTTTATTTTGATCGAGTGGAAATATGGGAAAAGTTATTGAAGCACAAATGTGGGACAAATTATTGAAGCGCAAATGTGGGACAAATTATTGAAGCGCAAATGTGGGACAAATTATTAAAGCGCAAATGTGGGACAATTTGTTAAAGTTTAAGCATTAAATGAAAGGAGGTGGCGCACATC
Source organism: Bufo gargarizans (assembly GCF_014858855.1). Lineage (NCBI taxonomy): Eukaryota > Metazoa > Chordata > Amphibia > Anura > Bufonidae > Bufo > Bufo gargarizans. The sequence continues at coordinate 268,946,772 of NC_058083.1, forward strand.
AAGTAAAGAATTTCTGAAATTTTATTCCCTGTTACCTATGCAGAGCAGGGGTTTATTCACGTCCAAAATTGTAAAATGTTAACCCAAGAATGTAACAGAAACAATTGTGAAATGTATTAACCTGTCTACTTGGTAGAGCAGGGGTCTATGACAAAAAAAATTGTTTAATGTCACCCGAAAATGTAAAAAAAATATTAGTGAAATTTATTAACCTGTCTACTAGGTATAGCAGTGGTACATTACACCCAAAAATTGGTGAATTTCACCCGAAAATGTAAAAGACAAAGTAGTGAAATGACATGAAATAAAATTAAATATGTAAAAAAAAAATGAGGTGGAGGTCCATACGGAGTAAGAGTTTGAGTTGAATGTAGCGGTGTAAGTGGAAGCAGCGTTGAAGGAGGACGAGGTAGTTCATTTTTTTAAATTAAGGTACACTCCAAAAGAGTGTGAAATATCCAAAATACAAGAGTGAGCAATTGCGCTGTAGTATAACAGTGGCTGTTAAGGCCGGTATAAATGTCTATAATGCACAAGGTACAGATAAATCCTGTGGGATCCATGCCTGGTTCATTTTAATAAACGTGAGCTTGTCCACATTGGCTGTGGCCAGGCGGCTTACGTTTGTCTGTGATAACGCCCCCTGCCATGCTAAACACACATTCAGATAATACACTGGCTGCAGGGCAGGCCAGCACCTCCAATTTGGAGACCCAGAAGTTGAAGGGGGCAGACCCGTCATTCAGTATGTGTAGGCGTGTGCACACATACTGCCCCACCATGTTGGTGAAATGCTGCCTCCTGCTAAGACGTTCCATATCAGCTGGTGGTACTGGTTGTTGTGGCGTGCTGCCAAAGCTTTTCCACATTTTGGCCATGCTAACCCTGCCTTCTGAGGTGCTGGCGGTGCCCCAGCTGCGTTAGCGACCTCTTACTCCTCCTCTGCCTTCGCCTTGTGCTTCCACTGTGCCCCCGCTGTCAGGTGCTACCAACAACGCCTTTACCAGCGTGCGCTTGTACTCGCGCATCTTATGATCACGCTCCAGTGAAGGAATTAAGGACAGTACGTTGTCCTTGTAACAGGGATCCAGCAGCGTGGCCACCCAGTAATCAGCACAAGTTAGAATGTGGGCAACTCGGCGGTCGTTGCGGAGACACTTCAGCATGTAATCGCTCATGTGTGCCAGGCTGCCCAGAGGGAACGAAAAGCTGTCCTCTGTTGGAGGTATCTCGCCTGTGTTCTCTGTATTCCCCCAGTCACGCACCAGTGATGGCCATGAGCTGGTCTGGGTGCCACCCTGCTGTGAACATGGTTCCTCCTCTTCCATCAGCTCATCCTCCACCTCATCTTCCTCCAGAACTGTGCCCTGGCTGGACAATAGTGTACCTGGCGTTTGTGGGTGCAGGAACCCACCCTCGGAGCCACTTGTGAATGACTGGCCGGAAACCCTACGAAATGATCTCTCTTCCTTCTCCTCCTCCTGTGCCACATCCTCTTCCATCATCGCCAGCAGCGTTTTTTCAAGGAAGCATAAAAGTGGGATAGTAACGCTGAGAACGGCGTTACCGGCACTGGCCATGTTGGTCGAGTATTCGAAACAGAGCAACAAGGAACACAGGTCTCGCATGGAGGCCCAGTCATTGGTGGTGAAGTGGTGCTGTTCTGCAGAGCGACTCACCTGGGCGTGCTGCAGCTGAAAATCCACTATCGCCTGCTGCTGCTCGCACAGTCTGGCCAGCATGTGCAAGGTGGAGTTCCACCTTGTGGGCATGTCGCATATGAGGCGGTGAGCGGGAAGGCCGAAGTTACGCTGCATCGCTGACAGGCAAGCAGCAGCAGGGTGAGAACGCCGAAAACGTGCACAGACGGCCCGCACTTTATGCAGCAGCTCTGACATATCGGGGGAATTTTTAAGGAATCTCTGCACCACCAAATTCAGTGCATGCGCCAGGCAAGGGATGTGCGTCAAACCGGCTAGTCCCAGAGCTGCTACGAGATTTCACCCATTATCGCACACCACCAGGCCGGGCTTGAGGGTCACTGGCACTAACCACTCATCGGTCTGTTGTTCAATGCCCGTCCACAGCTCCTGCGCAGTGTGGGGTTTGTCCCCCAAATAGATAAGTTTTAAAACTTCCTGCTGTCGTTTACCCCTGGCTGTGCTGAAGTTAGTGGTGAAGGTGCTACGCTGACCGGATGATGAGCTGGTAGAGAATGAGGAAGCAGAGTAGGAGGAGTAAGCAACAGGAGGCAAACTGAAGCACCCTGCAATCCTCTGTGGTGGAAGGACATGCGCCAAACTGCTATCCGCCTCAGGCCCAGCTGCCACTGCATTTACCCAGTGTGCTGTTATGGAGATATAACGGCCCTGACTGTGCTTACTGGTCCACGTATCCGTAGTGAGGTGCACCTTGCCACAGATGGCGTTGAGCAGTGCACACCTGATTTTGTCCCCCACTTGGTTGTGCAGGAAAGAGATGGCACTCCTAGGGTTGGGTGATATACCGGTATCACGATATACTGCGGTATTAAAAAAAACGGCGATATCGCTGTTTCCAAAATACTGTGGTATTTTGTGACGTCATCAAAGCGGTCAGCGCACATTGTGCGCTGACCGCTTCTAAACGTGCGCCCTCCCGCCCCTGCACCTTGCATAGCGCTGCCGCTGAGTAACATTACTTCCTCTCGCTCCTGGCCTGGCTCCTTCTTGCTCCGCCTCCCTTAGTCAAGTCTCCACCCACCATCTGACATCATCACCGTCCGTCACCCACCAGTGCCGGCTCTATTGTATATGTGGCGAATCGATCCCCTGTGTGAGTACTGGTGTCTCTGGAGAGACTTTTCCTGCGGCTGCCTCACTAGTGTGTGCTCTGGTGACGAAATTATAAACGTACTACTTCCCCAGCGGCTGCCCCGGCTCTCCCTCCTCCTTGCTCCTATATTCAAATCTCTGCCCACCGGCATCTGATGTCAGAATCAGAGCACACAAGCGAGGCAGCCGCGGGAAAGGTATATCGCAAAGTATTACTGCATGTGTGGTGGCCTGTGGCCACAAGACCTTATTATAACGCCTCCTTGTGGCCCCCATACAGTGTAACACCTCCTTGTGGCCCCCATACAGTGTAACGCCTCCTTGTGGCCCCCCATACAGTGTAACGCCTCCTTGTGGCCCCCCATACAGTGTAACACCTCCTTGTGGCCCCCATACAGTGTAACGCCTCCTTGTGGCCCCCCATACAGTGTAACGCCTCCTTGTGGCCCCCATACAGTGTAACGTCTCCTTGTGGCTGCCCCATACAGTATAACGTCTCCTTGTGGCCCCCCATACAGTATAACGTCTCCTTGTGGCCCCCCCATACAGTATAACGTCTCCTTGTGGCTTCCCCCATACAGTATAACGCCTCCTTGTGGCTGCCCCCATACAGTATAACGCCTCCTTGTGGCTGCCCCCATACAGTATAACGTCTCCTTGTGTTTTTTTTTCTTTTAAACGGGTATTTATCGCGATATATATCGTTATCGCGATAATTTTTTAAATATCGTTATCGTCTGAATATTTTTGATATCGTCCAACCCTCGCCTGGAAAAGTAGTGGTGACTGGGCATGACGTACTGTGGGACAGCCACCGCCATAAGGCTTTTAAAACTTTCTGTCTCCGCCAGACTAAATGACAGCATTTCAAAGGACAGTAATTTTGAAATGCTGGCATTCAGGGCCAGGGATCGCAGGTGGGTAGGGGGGTACTTTCTCTTCCGCTCCAGTGTTTGGCAGATAGAGAGCTGAACGCTTCCGTGGGACATTATGGAGATGCTTGGTGACCCAGGTGGTGGTGTTGCTGGCAGATCCTCTGTTTGCGGGGTGGCACTGTCATTACAGAGGTGGATGAAGAGGCCGAGACGGAAGCAGGAGGAGCCAGAGACCTTTCTTGGATTTTGAGGTGTCTACTCCACTGCAGCTCGTGCTTTGCATTTAAATGCCTGGTCATGCAGGTTGTGCTCAGGTTGAGAACGTTTATGCCTCGCTTCAGGCTCTGATTGCACAGCGTGCAAACCACTTGTGTCTTGTCGTCAGCACATTGTCTGAAGAACTGCCACGCCAGGGAACTCCTTGGAGCTTGCTTTGCTTTGCTTGGTCCCTTGCTGAAGGGGGCAGTAGCAGGCGTACTGTCTAGGTGACGGCCGCTCCGCTTTTGTACCCTGCTCCCTCTTCTGCTGTAGTGGTGGCTTTGTGCGACCACCGCCTCTTCCTCCGAACTACACAGGTCACTTGCATGACCTTGATTCCATGTGGGGTCGAGGACCTTATCGTCCTCCACATCATCTTCCAACCAGTCTTCACCCCTGCCCTCTTGTCAGTCTGCACACTTTCGAAAGCCCCAGCAGTTGGCACCTGTGTTTCCTCATTATCCGAGACGTGCTGCGATGGTCCATGTACTCATCTTGAAACATAAGTGGTTGGGCATCAGTGCACTCAATCTTTTACACTTCTGGGGCAGGGCTATGTGGATGGCCCTCGGAAACCCTGCTAGCAGAGTCATCAAAAAGCAGAAGAGACTGCTGCATGACTTGGGGCTCAGACTGCTTGGCTGATTTGCAAGGGGGTGAGGTGAAAGACCGATGGCCATGGGCTGCAGGTGCCAACTCTGATCTTTCAGCAGGAGACTGGGTGGGAGACAATGTGAAGGAACTGGAGGCACTGTCAGCAACCCAATCTACTATCGCCTGTACTTGTTCTGGCCTCACCATTCGTAGAGCCGCATTAGGCCCGACCAAATAACGCTAAAGGTTCTGTTGCCTACTCGCACCTGAGGAAGGTGTTTCACTTGTGCGTGTAGCTGGCACAGATGGACCACATCCTCTCCCTGCAACAGGAGCTCCACCAGCAGCACCACGACCGGGGCCACGTCCCTTGTTTGACGCTCTCCTCATGTTTCTCAAATTTAGGATCTTGCCCTAAATGGGTGTTTAATTAATAGCAGAATAGAATTACAATATGTAAAGGTTGTATCTTACACGTACAGATGCAGACTAGGCCACAATTAAAGATTTTTGCCCAAAATGGGTGTTTTATTAATAGCAGAATAGAACCACAGTATGTAAAGTGTGTATCTCACACGTACAGATCTACACTAGGCCACAGTTTAAAGTTTTTTGCAAAAATGGCTGTTTTTCAAATAACTGAATACAACCACAGTATGTAAAGGGTGTATCTCACACGTATAGATGCAGACTAGGCCGCAATTAAGGTTTTTTGCCCAAAATGGGTGTTTGTTTAATAACAAAATATGACAGCAGTATATAACCCTTGAATTTCACACGTACTGATGGGTGTTTTAAAAACCCAGACAATTATGGCTGTATTTCTAGCTCAAATTGCCCACTGACTAATCATGCAAAGGCACCAGATGTTGTATACTGCCCAAAAAGTGTTCTGTTTTTTTTTTTTTTACTAACAGAATATGAAAGCTGTATATATTCACCCTATAAGACGTATTTTTCACCCTATAAGACGCACCGGCCCATAAGACGCACCTAGGTTTTTGAGGAGGAAAATAAGAAAATAACCAAACGGTGTGCTTTTGGTGGGTTTGAACTAATGGCGGTCTGTGCATGATGCTATTATGGGGGATCTGTGGATGATGCACTGTTATGGGGTGGGGAATTTGTGGATGGCACTGTTATGGGGGAGTTGTGGATGGCATTATGATGGGGGGAGTCTGTGGATGGTATTATGATGGTAGGGGGGATATGTGGATGGCATTATGATGGTGGGGGGGGGGATATGTGGATGGCATTATAATGGTGGGTGGGATCTGTGGATGGCATTATGATGGGGGGATCTGTGGATGGCACTGTTATGGGGTGGTGGATCTGTGGATGACACTGCTATATGTGTAATCCACAGATCCCCCCAAAGCAGTCCCATCCACAGATCCCCCCCATCATAATGCCATCCACAGACCCTCCCTATCATTATACCATTCACAGATTCCTAGGGAGGGACTGTAGTAGGCGGGGAGAGCGGCGGGGCAGTCCAGGCACTGTACTCTGGCCCCGCAGCTTGGTATGTACTGTATTATACGTAGTGTTAATCATCAGATCTAAAGTGAATAATGATGCGCTCCCCCTGCTCCCCATGTGTACCGTACTTACATGTCACGCTCCTGTAGTAAGCACTAGCAGCTAGCAGGCAGGCCGGGCGGCAGGTGGCAGTAACTCACGGAGGTCACGTGCCTGCTCCGCCTACTTCATTCATAAAGTAGGCAGAGCAGGCACGTGACCTCAGTGAGTTACAGCCGCCCGGCCTGCCTGCTAGCTGCTAGTGCTTACTACAGGAGCGTGATATGTACCGGTAAGTACGGTACACATGGGGAGCAGGGGGAGCGCATCATTATTCTGTTTAGATCTGATGATTAACACTACGTATAATACAGTACATACTGAGCTGTGGGGTCAGAGTACAGTGCCTGCACTGCCCCGCCGCTCTCCCTGCATACTACAGTCTCTCCTCCCTCCTCACTAATACATCACAGTCTGTGATGCTGCAGCATCGCAGACTGCGATGTAAATCGCCAGCATTCGCCCCATAAGAGGCAAGGGCACTTTCCCCCTCTTTTGGGGGGGAAAAGTGCGTCTTATGGGGCGAAAAATACGGTAACGCTTGAATTTCACACGTGCAGATGCAGCAACGACTGTAAAATAGTGTATTTTGCCAAAAAAGGGTGCTTTTAAAAACCCAGAAAATTATGGCTGTATTTCTAGCTCAAATTGCACACTGACTAATCCTGCAAAGGCACCAGATGTTGTATATTGCCAAAAAAAAGGGTGTTTTTTTAAAACCAGATTATTAGTGCAGCATTCCAAGCTTGGATTTAAATGTCACAAAAGCTCAGATGCAGTGCTGTTGCACTGAGCTTGCATAAAATGGCCGCCGCCGCCCACCTAACTAACAGACGGATAAAAGTAATTTTTCTCTGTCACTGGGCTCAGAACAGGGTAATAAGATTGTGCACTGCACCCACACAACTAAATCTATGTAGATCGCTGAGTTCAATTAGAGTTCAATCTAATAACAGATTCTGTCCTATTCTCTCCCTCACAGCAGCAGCATCCTCTCCCTACACTAAGAACAGCAGAGTGACTCCAGCTTATATAGAGGCTGGGTCACATGCTGCACTGGCCAATCATAGCCATGCCATTAGTAGGCATGGCTGTGATGGCTTCTAAGGTCACACAGTTAAACGCTTGTTGATTGGCTGCTCTGCAGAAATCGCCGAACAACGAACCCGAACTTTCACTGAAATGTTCGGGTTCGGGGTCCAAAAATGTTACAGTTTGGGTTCGCTCAACCCTACATACAACACTTTTACCACGCATAGATTAGGGAGAGAGAACTATAGGCTCAAACATAGGGTAAAATAACCGATAGGGTAGCCAGTAGAATATGTAAGCACATAGAAGGAGATAGTATGTACATATGTCCATAAACATGGTACCTGCCTCTCCCACTACAATGCAGTATACAACAGGGTAATTGACAAAAATATTACATAGACATAACATGGTCAAAAGTTTAGGGGTACCCAAATCAACTGTAGATACTGTACCTGTAAAGAAGGAAAACAGATAAAAGCATATGAACTGATATGTGATATACATGAAAGCCAGTTACTTCACCAGCAAGTAGGAACTCCAGTAGGGCTCCACTTCTACTATGTGGTTGGATTCATCCAGGAGCATGTGATAATATGCATTCCATAAAGAATTTCCTGGTGTGAGGTTTGTTTCTTACAGGCTTATCAGTGGAAGGCATGAGGTTCCTAGTGTCTTCAATCTGGTTAATGGTGTAACGGTTGCCACCTACTACTGTTTGTAACCCAAAGGGAACTGCACTCCTTGCCTGTTTTTCAAACTGCCTCTTTTACTCTAAAGTCTAACAGACATGAAACGGCATCTCTTGAGAGGTTTGTCAAGTTATGTTTAGGGCGGAGGGAGCAATATCACCATTGATAGTAGCATTATTGATAGGACAGATTTGGTTATTTCTTTTATCCTGAGGTTGTTCCTTCTGCCTCTATTGTCTTGATCATGTATATAGCTATATGGAGAGTTTATATGGGATTGACATTGTTGGAACATTTGTGCATCAGAGTGCTCACTTAAGATTACTTCAGCATTCTTTCTTGCATCTCAACTCATTTCTAGAACCTCTAATCTGAAACCAATTTGTCTCACATCTTGGTTTATTTTATTTAGGTCTCTCACCAGAGGCTGCAAGGCTTCAGCGTTCTTTGTAGGAATGTACAAGAGATTGGCAGCTCATCATTAGCTTGAATGTCGTCATCATCACTTGATCATATGCCTGTTATTTCCTCATAACCATGATGAGATATCAGAATCAGGAACATACTGTAGCTGCTTTCTATAAATTCACAAAAAAAAAAATCGTAGTAGGACCTGGTAGCGGGCAGAGATGTGTTTTGATCAAGAGTCTCAGATTTTATCATATCAGAGTGAGGGCTTAGTCCATATATATAATTTTTTTTATCTATTGTATGACTGCATTATTTTATGTGATTTTGCCATGTACATAGACATATTTAGTTATCATATTGTGCAGTATGTTTTGTATTTTTATTCTGTGATTTTTAAAGTATATGTTCTTGAAGGAGTGGCACCTTCATGTGTGAATGCGCTCCTATTTTATCTTGGGTGTAGCATTCTTATTCACTTTTTACCCCGCCTATCCCACAGGCGATGCACACAGAGGTAACCAGGAGCAGCACACTATATGTGCAGGGTCTGCTCTCCTGAAAATAGATGCCCAATGGCATAGGTAGGTGTAGAGTAGGACCTGCCTGACGGAGACCACCTTGGAGCTGGTAGGTGGGCACAGATGCGTTTTGATCAAAATATATTGGATGAGAGTCTCAGATTTTTGATTGTATGAGTGCATTATTTTCTGTGATTTTTATTTTATAAATTGTGGGGACTCGCTCTGGTAGACAGGATTAGCGGACACAGTATAGAGGCAACAACAAGTTCTTTGGATCAAACAGTTCAGTGTTTTATTAACACTTTAGGCAAGTGACAAAGCAAGCAGTCATATTCAAACAAAAAAGTCACCTTGCGGTGTTGGTGGTGGTAATTCACACCATGCAGCAATTCTGCCTCAAAGAGTCCTTGCTCATAGCAGCACCAACCTGTTTTCACGCCAAACAGGTACGGATGTAGCAGGGTTAACACACATGCTTTATGAGACATGTTATCTAAACTAAATGTAACTAAAAGCGTTAAGCAATTGCTTTTCAATGGCTTTTGTTTCAAGATAACATGATGAGTTAAGAAATTTGAGTTAAGAGTGTGTGTGTTACCCCTGCTACAGTATCTGTAGCAAGCCTTAATTCCAGACACAAGGCTACCAGATCCCAACACAGAGACATGGCTTCTAAGCCCAGCTGCCTATTAAGGACAGCCAGGTTCTGCCAAAACCCTGATCGGCATTTAAAATCCGGTCCAGTATTTGACCTCACCTGGCTTTAAATCAGCCCAGCAGCACATCCTGGGAGATAAATACCTGTTTCCCCAGACCAAACATCTCACTGTGTCACATACCCCCCCTTTGTTCAACCCTGAGGGGGTGAACACACTCCAGAAAGTGTACCTGGGACAGGGCATCCGCATTTCCCTGTAACTGGCCTGCCCTTTGTTTCACCGAAAACGTAAAGTTTTGCAGGGAGAGAAACCATTAGGTGACCCGGGCCTTTCTCTCCTTGGCCTGGCTCATCCACTTGAGAGGGGAGTGGTCAGTCACCAGGCGGAATTTTCTCCCAAATAATTAATAGCAGAGAGATTCAAGTGCCCACTGGATAGCCAGCCACTCTCTCTCCACTATACTATACCGGATATTGGCTGGGGTGAGCTTACGGCTGAGGAATACAACAGGATGCTCCCCCCTGTTGACTTTCTGAGACAGTGAGACAATACAGCACCGAGGCCGACTTCGGAGGCATCGGTCTGTACTATAAACTCCCTTTTGAAAGCGGGAGTCACCAAAACCGGGGACTCCATAGCTGAGTAATTACATCTAACTAGGTTACCTGTATGGGAGTCGTTTCTTGTCATTGCACTTTATGTATTTGCTTCTACATTTTATATGATGTCTAATTTGTGTTGAGTGTATTTCTACCAATAAAATGTCATTACATTATATGTGTGTTTTTGGTTATCTGGGTAACGTACTCAATGACACTTTTATGTGGAGTGGATTGTTGTTCCACTGGCCACGTCGAAGATACCGCGAGGGTGTCTGCCATACAGCAGTTCGAAGGGCGAGAATCCAGTAGAGGCCTAGAGTAACTCTCGCACTGCGAACATGAGATAGGGCAGAAGAAGGTCCCAGTCCTTCCCATCTTTAAACACTACCTTTTTCAACATATTTTTTAATGTTTGGTTAAACCGTTCTACCACACCTTCCGTAGTTGTTTTATGTGCAGCAACTTACAGAGTTCCCCCATCACCTTGGACATAAAAGGGGTCCCTTGGTCGGTCAGAACCTCTTTAGGTAGTCCTACTCGGGAAAACATCTCAATTAACTCCTTAGCTATGAGTTTGGCCAAGGTATGTCGCAGTGGCACAACCTCCGGGTAGTGGCGTAGTCTAAAATGAATAAGATGTGTTAATGCCCTCTGGCGGACTTCAGTACTGAGCCTATGAGGTCCATAGCTATTCGGTCAAACGGTACTTCGATAATCGAGTGAGGTACTAGGGGACTACAGAAATTTGGCTGGGGGCTAGTTATATGGCAGGTCAGGCAAGAATTACAAAACTCTTCCACTTCTTTGAATATGCTGGGCCAGTAAAACCGCTGTAGAATACGATCCTAAGTTTTCTGCAGCCCCAGGTGACCCCCGAGAACATTTTAGTGGGCTATATCTAACACAAGCTTGCGATAAGCCTTGGGGACCACCAACTGCTCAATAGAATCACCCTGTAGTTGCTTTACCCGATACAACATATCCTGATGAACCACAAAACGGGCAAACACTGACTCTGCTCCAGGTTGTTGTGGTTCACCATCTACTATTAACACATTTTACCAGGCGCAGGATAGGGTTGGGTCCCGACGTTCGGCGGTAGCAAAATTATCCCCGGAGACATTGAGGTCTGCCAATTCAGGACCCGGCGGCAAGTCCTCCACGTCTCCCACCATCACACTTGTCTCTTGGGTTACCCCTGTCTCATAGGTATCAGTCACTCTCATAGCAGGCCACAGTGCCGGGAAGCCCGGGAAGTCTCTCCTTATTATAAGTTCATAATGCAGATTTGTGGCGACAGCCACCTTGTGGATCATTTTACCAGCCTCCATGGTTAGAGACACCAGTGCAGTGGGGTAGTCTTTTAAGTCTCTGTGGATGCACATCACCCCGACTTTCCGGCCAGTAAACTCAGTGGACCGCACCAGGGTAGCCCTTACTAGGGTCACCAGACTCCCTGAGTCCAGCCGAGCCTCCGCCGGAGTGTCTCCCACTTCCACCTGGTACAAGTAATCTAGAGACACTGGGGTACCTGTTGCACACAGCCTCCTGGCATATAGCGACTGACGATAGCCATAGTGTCCATGTGCTCAACCTGATGGGTACAGTCAGCCCTTACATGGCCAGGCTCTTGACACCACCAGCAGACTATCGGAGCCAGGTCTGCCGTGGGTACATCCCGAGCGGGTTTTATCGGCTCAAATCTCTGGGCCTGGGGTGGAGATTTCCGGGTATTGCCGACCCCTCTCCCGACAGAACCCTCCTTTAGATTCCTGGTAGCTTCATAGCATTCCACCAGGTCCACATCTCAAGGGCATTGCCAGGTGACAACTGACTGATCCAGTGCTGGAGAGGGTATGGCAAAGCCCTCCAGAACATATTGGCTATCCAGCATAGCCGAGGGACTCAGCACTTCAGGCTGTAGCCACTTTTGCAAGAGGTGGAGTAAGTCATAATACTGGGTCCTCGCAGGCTCAGCCGGCTTAAACCCCCACTGATGCACGCCCTGGGCCTGGACCAACACATTCCCCCCAGTCTTGCGAAATCTCACCCTTTACTTTTTGGTAGTCGGCCGCTTGATCGATCGGCAAGTCAAAATACACCCGCTGGGAATCGGATGCCAGGAATGGAACGACGACCTCAGCCCACTGGTCACGGAGTAGCTTTTCCCTGATGTCCACTTTCTCGTACATCGCCAGGTAGGTTTCAATGTCGTCTGCGGGGGTCATCTTAGACTGCGGTGGTCCGGGCATCCTGGACGCTCGGGGTTGCTCCTGCTGTCTGCAAAGCCATCATGTATTGTAGCAGCACCTGGTTAGAATCCTGCTGCTGCTTATTAGCCTTGCGTTGCTGCAGGTTTGTCTCTCGCTGCTGCAGATTAGCCTCCATGAGGACCTTCACAACAGCCTCCATTTTTTCGTGGGGCACTGCTTATAATACAGCTGGTTTAATATACAACATACAACCATGCCTGAAAAATGCAGAAACCAAAAATATTGGCGATCACGCTAGCCTCACTGCTGATGCACGCATCCTCCACCAATTGTGGTGACTCACTCTAGTAGACAGGATTAGCAGATGCAGTATAGAGGCAACAACAAGTTCTTTGGATCAACCAGTTCAGTGTTTTATTCACACTTAGGCAAGTGACAAAACAAGCAGTCATAATCAAACAAAAAGTCACCTTGCGGTGTTGGTGGTAATTCACACTATGCAGCAATTCTGCCTCAAAATGTCCTTGCTCATAGCAGCACCAACCTGTTTTCACGCCAAACAGATAGCAAGCCTTCATCTAGACACAAGGCTCCCAGATCCCAACACAAAGATATGGCTTCTAAGCCCAGCTGCCTATCAAGGATAACCAGGTGCTGCCAAAACCCTGACCTGCACTTAAAATCCCGTCTGGTATTTGACCTCACCTGGCTATAAATCAGCCCAGCAACACATGCTGGGAGGAAAATACCTGTTTTTCCAGACCAAATCTCACACTGTGTCACAAAATGTAGCCATGGACATCCGCATATTTAGTTATCATATTGTGCAGGATGTTTTGTATTTTTTTCTGTGATTTTTAAGATATATTCACAAATGAATAATAAAGGAAAAACACAACATAGATTCATAAGAATAGATTCCAGAGTCATAAGAATTGTTATTGAATATGAGTAGTTACTAAAACAGACCTGTCAGGAGAGGTTATGGGTCCTTTTTAAGATCAGGACAGGTTTATCTTGGTACTGCAAGCCACAGAATTACTAAGTTTAACAAGATCCTTCTTGACCAAATCTTGTAAGCAACCTCGTTCTGGAAATTCAGAATGAATTGTGTGTGAAGAATATTATGCTCTGAGCAAAAATATAAACGCAACACTTTCGGTTTTGCACCCATTTTGCATGAGCTGAACTCAAAGTTCTGAAACATTTTGTACCTATACAAAAGACCCATTTACTCTCAAATATTGTTCACAGATCTGTCTAAATCTGTGTTAGTGAGCACTTCTCCTTTGCCGAGTTAATCCATCCCACCTCACAGGTGTGGCAAATCAAGGTGCTGATTAGATAGCATGAATATTGCACAGGTGTGCCTTAGACTGCCCACAATAAAAGGCCACTCTGAAATGTGCACAGTTTTGCCTTACTGGGGGTGTCAGAAAACCAGTCAGTATCTGGTGTGGCCACCATTTACTTCACGCAGTGCAACACATCTCCGTCATCTAGAGTTGATCAGGTTGTTGATTGTGGCCTGTGGAATGCTGGTCCACTCCTCTTCAATATCTGTGCGAAGTTGCAGAATATTAGCAGGAACTGGAACACGCTGTCGTATACGCCGATACAGAGCATCCCAAACATGCTCAATGGGTGACCAGTGAGTATGCTGGCCATGCAGGAACTGGGATATTTTCAGCTTCCAGGAATTGTGTACAGAGCCTTGCAATATGGGGCCATGCATTATCATGCTGCAACATGAGGTGATGGTTGTGGATGAATGGCATAACAATGGGCTTCAGGATCTCATCACAGTATCTCTGTACATTCAAAATGCATTCAATAAAATGCACCTATTTTCATTGTCCATAACATACGCCTGCACATACCATAACCCCAACGCCACCATGGGCCACTCGATCCACAACATTGACATCAGCAAACCGCTCACCCACACAACGCCACACACACTGTCTGCCATCTGCCCTGAACAGTGAAAAACGAGACTCATCTGTGAACAGAACTTCTCCCCAACGTGCCAGATGCCATCGAACGTAAGCATTTGTCCACTCAAGATGAACTGCAGTCAGGTCCAGACCCCGATGAGGACGACGAGAATGCAGATGAGCTTCCCTGAGATGGTTTCTGTGCAGAAATTCTTTGGTTAGGCAAACTGATTGTTGCTGCTGCTGTTCGGGTGGCTGGTCTCAGATGATCATGGAGGTGAACATGCTGGATGTGGAGGTCCTGGGCTGGTGTGGTTACACCGGGTCTGCAGTTTTGAGGCCGGTTGGATGTGCTGCCAAATTCTCTGAAACGCCTTTTGAGACGGCTTATGGTAGAGAAATAAACATTCATTGCATGGGCAACAGCTCTGGTGGACATTCCTGCGGTCAGCATGCTAATTGCACCCTCCCTCAAACATTGCGACATCTGTGGCATTGTGCTGTGTGATCAAACTGCACATTTCAGAGTTCACTTTTATTGTGGGCAGTCTAAGGCACACCTGTGCAATATTCATGCTGTCTAATCACCTTGATATGCTACACCTGTGAGGTGGGATGAATTATCTCGGCAAAGGAGAAGTGCTCACTAACACAGATTTAGACAGATTTGTGAACAATATTTGAGAGTAATGGGTCTTTTGTGTATGTAGAAAATATTTCAGATCTTTGAGTTCAGCTCATGCAAAATGGGAGCAAAACCAAAAGTGTTGCGTTTATATTTTTGCTTAGTGTATGTAGAGTAATATCAGATGTTTCACAAATATTTCTTAAAACTCCGCTTTTTATATTCAACTGATCATACTTGATGGTAAATTTGCATTGAACATTTTATATACTGACACAGCGTGGTACATTGCTTTCATAATGCACCAGGCATGGATAACTTGTGCGCTGTTCTATATACTTTCTATCAGAATGGTGAACAAGTTCATATTGTAGTGGTGCTATGGTGCATTATTAATATTGCAGTGGAGATAACACCTGCCAAATCTGAATTTGGTCACTTTTTTTTGTTAAGGGCCTCTTTAACTGAAGCTGCATGTTTTGACCAGGTCATGGCCACTGCATTTCCAGCCCACATGATCATACTTCAATATCACTTGTTCCACTTCTTCTTTGGTGGTTATATTATCAGGGGCATCATCCACTTGTCTGCTTTTTTTGTTTTGTCTGTACTTCAGATCCTGCATATGCCTAATGGATATATTACTAAAGATGATTACATTTTATAAGTCATCATTAGAGTTATGCTGTGTAGCTGGCCAGCTAAGACCTGTCCTAGGTTGCTAATATAGCCTGTATGTTTATGCAGCTGGACCTGCCAATAGCCTTAATACAGTTCCTATGTTTATGTGTTAAAGACAAAAGAAGAGTTATTTATTGTGACAACATGTTTTGGATGTCATATAACTGTTATATTTTGTGTTCACAGAAGCAGAAAAAGATAATATGCCTTTAAGATTCATTTTATAGCGTAAGGTAAGCTCAGTGACACAGCAAAAACAACAGAAAGCATAGTGTTAATCTGTTGTTGCTAGGCAGAAGTCTAGACCAATCACAGCTAGCTTCTCACACAGCAAAAGTTTTCACCAATTACAGCCAGCCTCACAGACAGCCTGTCTGGGAATTCCCCCAGCTCCTGCTGCTAGAATCATAATTCACCAAATACAGGAGCTAAAGAGACATTCACTCCACTGAGAGCTGAGTTTTATGGGAACAAGAGGCCTGCGAACACCAGATCATAAGCAATTGCATACTGCAAACTGCAAACCAAGTTGAGCAAGCAGAACTATTAGTTAGACCTCAGATATACCTCTCAGAGAGATCATAAAGTGCTTAAATAACTTGAAGTGAGAGTACAGATACTCAAGAGAGAAATATATCCACCGTTTTGTGTTGAATGACAAGATTGAACAGTTGAACCACCATCTTAATCATACCGCCATTTTGTGATATCTTTTCAACATGTGTTATGTACATGGACTATCTTCTGCGGAGTCGGTAGTGTTATATGAAGAAAAGTTGAAGTTAATAAAGAAGTTATTTCAAGCATTTGGTGTGCTCTTTAAACCTACTGTTTCCATAGAACGGCAGTAGAGGAATTACAGAGTAACAGACAGTCTGGTTATACTAAAAGTAAGAGATATCAAAATTCCTCTAATGCCACAGCGCAAAAGGCACTTCATAGTGCTGCGCCTGCCACATGCTGGCCTTTCATTATGTCTTTTCTCTGTAATTTTTTTTATTTTTTTTTATTTGGGATTCTAATTGGTTTGTGATCTTATTTCATATATAGTTTTAGATAGCATAGAAAAAAATATGTTTAATATATCAGGTGTTTTATACTAGTACATATTAACTGTTTCTATTAGAATATCACTAGAAACCAATCAATGACACTACCACACTTGTAAGAACAAGAAATATGTATATTTTATTTAAATAAGAGCATTTAACAATGTTGAGGATAAATAGTACCTGGCTGCTTTAGACTTTTAACATATCACCCAACCTGTAAACTGCTTAAAGGGGCTGACATATCCACAATTGTCTTAATATATGCATATATACAGTATATATATATATATATATATATATATATATATATACACACAAAGTGGTGATGAATATGGCAGATACAAAGACAAGGAAGAGACCTCAGAATATATCCAGCCATGTCCCATGTCACAGCTCTTGGAACAAAACTAATCAGCCCCCCAGTAAAATGTCCCCATGACTGATGATCTTGTGATTGGAGATAAGTGGCAGAATGACAGATTATGAGATCTTCTTCCTACAGTCCTGTCTTCTGTATCACATGCAGGTCTCGCAGTAGAATAGTGTTCCTTATACTGGTAGGACTAGGAGTGTAAGAAGGGGAAATGTAAACCACACATGAAACATCTAATTTTACCAGAGTTTAAGTATCTGTGCTAGACTAATACAAATTGATGACAGATCACTAGGATATGTTATTAGTATATGATCAGGTTGGGTCTGAACTGTGACATCTTCATTCATTCAAGTGAATGGGACTGAGCTGAAACTGAGATTTAATAAGATATAAAGCAAGAGAAAGGACTGCAATGGACCACCAACTGCAGCAGACCCTGCATTATCCTGATTAGTGTTGAGCATGAATATTCAAAAAGCTAATTTTTATCTCAAATATCGCCACTTCGAGAATTTGCGAATATTTTGAGTATAGTGCTATATATTTGTTATATCGAATATTCTTTTTTTTTTTTCCATCTGAACACATGATTCCTCCTTGCTTGTGGGCTAATGTGTCATTGGCCCACAAGCAACTTAAGCAGGGAGGAATCATGACTTTAGATGGAAAAAAATGACGAATATTCTAAAAAACTAATATATAGCACTATGTTGAATATAGTGCTATATATTCGTATTTTAGAATAGTTGTAATTTTTTTCCATCTGAAGTGAACACTTAACACTATTTTCTATAGTGCTATATATTCGTTTTTAACACACGCCTGTATTGATCATGTAATATTCGCATATTACGTGATCATTACCTTGCCGATTTTCGAGGGAAAGAAAAGAGTGTGGAATATAACGAATATTCGAATTTGGGAATATTCAACGAATATTCTACAAAATATTTGCGAAATATCACAAATTCAAATATAACCCCTGCCGCTCATCACTACTCCTGATCAGTGGTGGTCCCAGTTTTTCGGACCTGCATCATATCGATGGCATATCCTAGATATGCCATTGATTAGTATTTGTAGAGAATCCCTTTAAATGACCTTTGGCTTTCACACACAGAAATAAAAGAAATGAGTCAGACACAGTATAAGGTGTAAAATAATGTGATATTTATTCTATGTATATCTATTATATGTGTGTGTATATGTTGTTACCTCTCATCACTCACGAAGAGTGTAGAGCGACACTCAGGACAGGAAAAACCCCCTGTGGAGGAAACCTGTGGGAAGCCATGGCCGCTGTACTGCCCTTCCTCCAGGCATACTAAGGGAGGTGACCGCTATACAAATGTGTGTAGTGCAGGTGTGTGTGACTACCTCTAGTGTCTGCATGTGTCTACCTACAGTGATTGTGTCTGTCATTATGTGCTGGGACTGTGTGTGTAACAATGAGTGGATGTTCCTATATGAGTATGTTTCATGAGCGTGTGACGTCTATGTGCATGTGTGTGACCAAAAAAAGGATATATTGGTGGTCTTCATCCATCTGGTCTTGGAGATCTCTTCTTTGATGGTCTTGAAGTTGTTGTCTTCCATCTTGGCAGCAGTATAGCTTGGTAATAAATAGATAAATAAAGAAAGTAGATGAAAATATTTATTCTAAGCACCAGAACATGAATATTATCAAACCTAAAGAGAGAAGTGATAGATGTGATACTACATGTAAAACAAGGAAACCAAGTGCCCAGCAAGCCATTTTAAATCTTTCAAAGAGCCCAAATCAGCCACTTTTCTTGGTCCCAGTTCCTCTCCTTGGACCCCCAGTTCCATCTCCTGTGCCATCGATGTCACTGATCCCCCACTGCCTATGATGTCATTGAGCCGCTGTATCCACATTTTGTCTTTGTGCAGACTAAAATCTGCCTGCACTTGTGCATTACAGTACATACATCAGCCTCACAGTGTGTACAGGGCAAATGCCGCACTGCTAAGGTCTTCAAGTATGGTTTTAATAATGTTTAGTGCATAATAGTAATTTAGCATTAATGATATATGTTAAATATACTGTAGGTTCCACACCAGTCTTTTTCTTACCAGAGATGACTATGACTGTAAGGTTCCAGGTTCCTCCTCTGTGTCTGCCTGGCACACGATGTTTTCAGCCTCTTTCACCTCACATGGATGGAGAAGGATGGTCTCACAGATGGGGTAGGATGGAGGGATGCTCCATGGGCCATAGATGGTGAACTCCTCATCATTTCTCCGGAATGAGCGAACAGCCGCACCATGATGGATCTGCCGCTCTCTTGTCCATGCCCAGTGCAGAGGGTCTTGTGCCATGATCTGCAATTACAGTGTAGTAAATTAATATTATCTACAGACACTCTTCATCGAATACTAGAGTATTTTATTTTTACTAACCAGATCACAGGATTCCTTGTCCACCCAAGCCTTGAATCCCATCCGGAGGAACAGCAGGTTGCGTCGACGGAACAGTCGTTTCTTCTCCTTCATCAGGAACCAAGATAGTCCTAAGGCCCAAGGGTAGATCTCTCGTCGAAAACTGCCTTCTTCCTCCTCAAATTGGTTGGCTAAGAACCTGGCAGAAATAAATTATAAGGTATAAATTCATTAATATGGTATGATCTGCACGTCACTTGGACATTCCTGTTACACTATGTATTTTAGTGGTCATTTTTATATTATTTCAGATGCATATATACAAATATCAGTTATAATAAAGGAAACTCACAGAGCTGGAAAGAAGTTCTTTCTATATTTGTCAGGATGTAGTCTTCCTCTCCTGAAGTAGATGAAGACCATTGCCAGGAGGTACTAGTGGGATCAGGACAGTTAGAAATAGGTTGTAGATCCTTATAAACAACTAATATCTTATTATTTATGTAGTCAATATCTCCCTCTAACCACGAAGACAATAATGTATCAACACTGTAAGTTATAGATTGCAGCATGTCTCATACCGATCGCTCCATGTGATTATGTACATGATAGAGGAGGACGGCTCCACATGATTATGTACATGATACAGGAGGACGGCTCCATGTCATTATGTACATGATGGAAGAGGACGGCTCCATGTGATTATGTACATGATAAAGGAGGACGGCTCCATGTGGTTATGTACATAATATAGTACTGTGGATCAATGTGCTTATCTACATAATATGTGAGTGTAGATCCATGTGATTGTGTATTAATGGTGGTGTTCAGCTCCATGTGATTATGTTATTGTACAACCTATTTAACACTAGAACCAATGGTTTGAACAATGAGCCTTACCAAGGAGACTGAAGAAAGCAGCCATGCCCTTTGGCTGCTGGGTCGGGTCATCCTTCCTCTTCTTTGCAGTCTCTTCTTGACCGGCAGATAGTGAACTATACGAGGAGTTTGGGATATTACAGTATTACTAGTCCGATATTAAACCACTACAGACAAGTGTTACAAAAAAACAACAACTATGAAATGTTGTGAGGGTTTCTGGCAATTTTCAAAGCTTTGGCCTTGGTCATCTTTGAGAAACAGATGACAGAAATCTGTACCTATAAGACAGTATTCTTATACAATTCTAATCTATATATTCTTAATAATATTGATAACCTACAATTCTTAGAAAATGTAGACAATCTCTATACTGCATTATTTACTGCACCCATGGAAGCTGTATATGTGGTCTTCTGTTTTGTATTCCATTTGTCACTTAAAGGCAGGTCTGTACCACAGCTGGTGATTGGCTACGGTGATCATATGCCATTGTCACTAGGAAGCAGAGACCTGGTAATGCCTATACATTAGCGGTGGGGGATCCACTTATTTAAACAGGATACTTAGCACCTTAAAAATTTTAGTTTTTATTTATTTATTCATAGAATACCCCTATAATCCTTATACCCAGGGGTGTAACTAGATGCTTATGGGCCCAGGGCAAGTTTTGGATTTAGGTGTCTCTCAATAGTAGTTTCTAAGGTTGTAATAATGTCCTAGAGAGTGAACATACGCCCCTTTTGTGCTGCTCACAGCTATAGTGTTCTCCAAAATGGTAATAGTATGCAAAAAGCCCACACTAAAATAATGTCCTCTGACTCCCATAGACCCAACATTAATCTCCTATCCTGAGGATATCTCAGTCCTGGAAAATCCTTTAGGGTGCATTCATATGACCGTATGCATTTTGATTTTCTCAAAATGTGGATCTGCAAAAACTTCAGATGACATCATTGTTGCACCCATTTTGTTTTTGTTTTTTGCATGCCCATTGTAACAATGTCTACTCTTGCCCACAAAATCGTCAAGAATGGGACATGTTCTATCTTTTTTGCGGGACTGCAGAACGGACATGTGGATGGAGACAGTTGTCTGCCTTTATTGCCTCCCCTTTGAAATGTATGTACCAGCACAGGTAACACAATGACTTCACTGCGTTGCACCCCCTGGCCATGAAACCAACGTTATTGGTGTGCTCCCAACCTCTAATAGTCCACAGAGCTAAAGAAGGCTGTAACTTTGACATACTTTTCAACAGGGTTTGTGTGAACAGGATGAAGATTTAGTTGAAAAAGGTGCTGGACACCAGTGAACCCCACTCCCCTCTGGACCAGTCTCAGTCACACCCCCTGCGACTGCAATCGTTACACCACTGCCCGTGCATCTTGTGATCCTTGAAATTTAGAAACCAACAGGGAATAATGACATGGCTGTATAATACAGATAGATGAACAGGAATTATGCCATTTAGTAAATAATATATATATATATATATATATATATATATATATATATTTGGTAAAGAGGTTTCCCCATAATTGACAGGATAGGTGATAAGTGTCTGATTGCTGTGGGTCCCACTGCAGGAACCTTCATTGATCACAATAAGAGGTGATTTTATCTCAAGACATGGAGGCTCCTATTGCTTGCTTTAACCCTTCCTTTACTGTACCACACAGCAGCAAAGAAAAAAGGAACATAACTACCAAAATGAGGTAATAGCACACTCCCCATAGTCCCAGTATAAAGGGACCTCCCCCAACCAGATCCTCCTCTTTCTTTGCTGCTGCCACCTCAGCTAAGTATTACTCTCATGCCTGTTCTGCAGGCTCTTGTGGTTTCTTTTGTCAAGCCAATTGCTTAATTTTGTGGGAGTGCTTATTCTCTGTTTCCCTACTTATGCCTAGGTAGTATTTACTGTTTTTCCTGTATCCTATCATTTTATATATATATATATATATATATATATATATATACAGTACAGACCAGAAGTTTGGACACACCTTCTCATTCAAAGAGTTTTCTTTATTTTAATGACTATGAAAATTGTAGATTCACACTGAAGGCATCAAAACTATGAATTAACACATGTGGAATTATATACTTAACAAAAAAATGGGAAACAACTGAAAATATGTCATATTCTAGGTTCTTTAAAGTAGCCACCTTTTCCTTTGATTACTGCTTTGCACACTCTTGGCATTCTCTTGATGAGCTTCAAGAGGTAGTCACCTGAAATGGTCTTCCAACAGTCTTGAAGGAGTTACCAGAGATGCTTAGCACTTGTTGACCCTTTGGCTTTCACTCTGCGGTCCAGCTCACCCCAAACCATCTTGATTGGGTTCAGGTCCAGTGACTGTGGAGGCCAGGTCATCTGGCGCAGCACCCCATCACTCTCCTTCATGGCCAAATAGCCCTTACACAGCCTGGAGGTGTGTTTGGGGTCATTGTCCTGTTGAAAAATAAATGCAAACCGGATGGAATAGCATGCTGCTGCAAGATGCTGTGGTAGCCATGCTGGTTCAGTATGCCTTCAATTTTGAATAAATCCCCAACAGTGTCACCAGCAAAGCACCCCCATACCATCACACCTTCTCCTCCATGCTTCACGGTGGGAACCAGGCATGTAGAGTCCATCCGTTCACTTTTTCTGCGTCGCACAAAGACACGGTGGTTGGAACCAAAGATCTCAAATTTGGACTCATCAGACTAAAGCACAGATTTCCACTGGTCTAATGTCCATTCCTTGTGTTCTTTAGCCAAAACAAGTCTCTTCTGCTTGTTGCCTGTCCTTAGCAGTGGTTTCCTAGTAGATATTCTACCATGAAGGCCTGATTCACACATTCTGTTTGTGCTCACTCACCCTGCCTCTCGGGCTGACAGTGTCCGCTTCGGCGCCATTGCCTCTCCGGCACTTCTTCTCCCTGTTCGGCTCTGCGCCCGCGATCTCGCGGCTTTTCGTGGGATCTTGGACGCCATCTTAGTTCAGCGCTGCCGTCCTTTTGCCACCGTCTCTTCAAACCAGGCGTCCGAAATCTCGTGAGATTTTGGACGCCATCTTTTCACCGCATTGGCCGCACCGCTGAGAGTGTATTCAACGAGCGGCCCCTGCACTGCACAGTCATATCTCCTCAGTTACCGGTCCTTTCTTAGTTTGGGGTGACTAACCCCTGTTCGGTACACCCCATCATGTCCTCTGCGCCCCCCCATAGGCCCTCTACACCGGCTCTAGTAATGCAGGAATATCCTGCTCAAGAGACCAACCCCCCTCCTTCTAGGCAGGGGGTCATGCCTGCATCTGTGGGAATATTACCTGTCTCTTCTGAGGCACAGGCTCTGGACCTTCAGCAGTCAATCTCCAACGCTATCATGACTTCTATGGGCTCCATGTCCTCGGTGCTGACACATTGAATATCCCAAGTGCTTATTGCCAACTCGTCCACTAGCCAGGGCTCAAATCCACCTCCGTTGCCGGTCCCAGATGCCTCCAGAATTAACAGCATTGATGGCCTTGTCCCATCCCAAGACGGCACGCCTAGGTCGCGCAAACGAGCTTGTCCGCGCCAGGCAGAACGTGCACGGAATTGGAAATCGTCTCGGTCGCAGCCCGAGGCAGATTCTGACTCATGTATAGAGTCTGAGGAGGAGGGTATGAATTTGGCAGCTGACCTGGTTGCGTCAGGTTCTGATGCCCCTCGGTCGCTATGGCCTAGTACCTCCAAGTCGGCAACGACTTTGGCTTCACCCGTACCCCTTATGGACCCAGCGGGTCAGCCTTTGTTTGATCCAGACTCCCTCCACCACCCTAGGTCCGCAGAATGGCTTCCGGCTACCCAGTGGCCAGTTATCTAGAGGCCATGGTCCGTAAGCATCTTAGCAAAGAGACACGGAATACGCTAGGTGCCGAGTGCCCACGACCGGCTATCCCGAATAAGGTCTGTGAGACGCCTGTGGTGGACCCTAAGAAGGTCCAGTTTTTATCTAAATCGGGTTTTAGTCCCCGTAGAGGTCTGGATTCGGCCCTACGAGCCTGCCAAGACAAATTGCTGGATATCTTGGGGCCGCTAGCAAAAATCTTCGATCTGGCAGAGTCTACCAAGACAAAAGGACAACCGATTGACCCGGAGGAACTCCGAGGTTGGGTCCAAAGAGCCATTGAGCGGCGCAAGGCCATTTTGATTAAAATAGAGCCCAAACTAGCCAATATGGCCCTGACTGAATCGGGAAAGAAGGCCCACGGGTTTCTCTCCGGAGACCCATTTATAAAAGACCTCGGTAAATTTGTAGGAACCTTCACCGCCCTAGATAAAGCTCAAGCGTCCATGCGCAGGGTCTTCCATGGTAGGGTTTCCTCCGGCAGTGCAAGGGGCCGTCTGTCCGGCCGGTCATCCTTTCAGACCCGGGGTTTGGGTCGAGGCTCCTCCTCCTACCGGTCAGGATCCAAGGCACCAGCCATCCTTCTTCCCATCCCGTAGTGTTCCAGGAAGAGCGAGAGCCTACAGAGGAACCCCAAATCTCAGGCGTCCCTTTGGTGAGTCTTCAACCTCATCCCCTTTCCTCAGCCAGTTGTCTGGGGGGCAGACTCCAGCTTTTTTCTCATGTCAGGGCCACCATCACCACCGACCCCTGGGTTTTAGCCACGGTCCGGGGCTTTCACATAGACCTTGTGGATGTTCCTCTAGTCGTTCCCCCTCCACCCCCCATGATTTGGTCCCAATCGGCGTGATCCCTCATAGACGCGGAATTGGAGGCTTTATACCAAAAGGGAGCCATGGAGCGGGCTCCTCGTGCTCACGGAGGTGTAATCAGCAACATATTTCTAGTCGAAAAGAAAGGGGGTCAACAGCGACCTGTCATCAACCTCAAGGCTCTGAATGCTTTCATCAGGTACCGCTATTTCAAAATGGAGGGCATCCACCTTCTCAGGGACATGCTTCTTCCAGACGATTGGATGGTGAAGTTGGATCTCAAAGATGCGTACCTAACGCTCCCGATCACATCCTCATCCAGGGATCTGCTCCAGTTTCACTGGAAGAGGAGCATTTGTCGCTTCATGTGCCTTCCATTCGGCCTGTCCTCCGCCCCCTGGTGCTTTACCAAGCTCATGCGCCCATTGGTGGTGTGGCTTTGCAGCCAAGGGGTGAGACTCATAATTTACCTGGACGACATTCTGATCATGGCCAGAGATTGTTACACCCTCCTGGTCCATCTGCAGATGTCTATGACCCTCCTGTCTGACTTAGGTTTCATCATCAACCACGAGAAGTCGTGCCTAACCCCATCCAGAACCATGTAATTTCTAGGCTTCATGGTAGATTCATCATCAATGACGCTCAGTCTCCCTTCAGCGAAGATACGGGCTATTAGCAAGGAGTTGCGCCACACTCTGGCACTGCCCCAAGTATCTCTCCGTCATCTAGCTTGAGTGATAGGTCTTTTATCTTCATCTATTCAGGAGATCTTCCTGGCACCTCTACATTATCGTGCCCTCCAGCGACTCAAGATCGCCCACCTGCAGGCAGGAGCATCGTATGCGGACCTGATTTCGCTGGATCCGGAGACCCGAGATGAGCTAACATGGTGGATCGGCAACCTCTCCGCATGGAACGGCAGCGCGATCATCGGTCCCCAACCGGATTTGATTGTGAAGTCGGATGCCAGTCTCCATGGCTGGGGGACCCACTGCGACGGAGTATCCACTGGAGGCCCATGGTCGACGGACGAGTCGCACCTACGCATCAATGCCTTGGAGCTCCTGGCAGGTTCCTTCGCGATTCGCAGCTACACCAGCGGGAGAGCCAGGGCATGCATCCGTCTCCGAATGGACAATGTCTCTGAGGTCCGCTACATCAATTCCATGGGGGGCACCCACTCCACCATGCTGACCCACTTGGCGAAAGAGTTCTGGGATTATTGTCTGGCCGACAAAATCTCGGTGGTGGCGGAGTACCTTCCGGGACTCCACAACACCCTCGCTGACTGGAGCTCACGTTACATTTCTGATGCTAGCGATTGGAGGTTAGACGTGACGGTGTTCTCCACTATCTCATCACATTGGGCGCCGTTCTCCATCGACCTTTTTGCGTCCCGCTGGAATGCTCAGCTTCCCAGATATTTCAGTTGGAGGCCGGACCCAGCCACGGTGGCAGTGGACGCTTTTCTTCAGCAGTGGTTTGGTGCCCTGATGTATGCCTTTCCCCCGTTCTCTATGATTCCTCGAGTCCTGGCCAACGTCCGTCACCAAGCATCAGAGCTCTCCCTAATATTACCCTTTTGGGGGACCCAATCCTGGTTCCCACAACTGCTGGAGTTGCTGGTGGACAGGCCCCTCCTGCTTCCCAGCTACCCGGCACTTCTGCTAGGTCCCATGAACCAGCCACATCCATTGGTTTTAGAAGGCTCCTTATGTCTTCTGGCATGCAGAGTATCGGGAGTTCTTGGGAGATCCCGGTGGTTTTGGAGAGATTCCTTTTGGAGAGTGCGTGGGCCCCCGGCATCAGAAGGGCCTATCGGGCAGCCTGGCAGTCTTGGTCTCGTAGGCGCTTCCTTCGGGACTTGGATCCTGCTACTACATCTGTGAATAATGTTATCCAATTCCTCACATCTCTATATGAGGAAGGCAAGGCCTACCGCACTATTATTGTGGGCATAGGGATTTTGAGGGCTGTCCTGCGGGACGTCACCCGCTCGTGTGTCGGTTGCTTACAGGTTCCCGCCTCACTTGCCCTCCTCGACCTCGCTTTACGATCTCTTGGGACGTCTTCACTGTTCTGTCTTTCCTTTCGGCTTGGCTGGCTAACGATGTTTTGTCGCTTCGCCAATTGTTGGCTACCCTGTTTTGTCTTATCTCGTGCAAGAGGGTTTCAGATGTCCGAGCTTTGGATTATGACGCCAGGTCCTTTACCCCTGAGAGGGTTACGTTTAATATTTCCCGCCGTACTAAGACCAATATTAGTTCGGTCTCTTATCCCAGTTTCCCATCGTCTTTGGTGCTCTGCCCAGTCGTGTCCTTGAAAGAGTATGAGTCCAGGACCCTATCGCTCCGGTCCCCAACTTTTTTGCAATTGTTCATTTCTTTCCGTCGACCCTATGACCTGGTTACCAGTGTCACGCTGTTGCGATGGATTAAGTGGATTCTCTCCTTGTCGGGGTTAGACACTTCCATTTTTACAGCACATTCTGTTCGTGGGGCATCCGCCACGTCGTTGGCAATGTCAGGGGCTCGTCTGGAGGATGTCATGAAACTGGCGGACTGGTCATGCGTTTCCACGTTTAGGGAGTTTTATTTCAGACCGGATCCACACGTGTTCGCCTCTTATTAACCGGCTTTAAACTAGCAATAGGAGCCTCCGTGTCTTGAGATAAAATTGCATGATTTTCCTAGTTTATGATGTAAAGGCTATTTATTTATTTGCTTATTATCTATTTATTACTGATTTGTACTATGCTTGCCTGCTACTGTGCTGTGCTGGTATACTCCTCGGTCGCGTTTTCTCTCTACTATTACCTGTTTTTATTTTCTCTTGTAGGCTGAGTCCATTAACCCCTAAGAAGAGGTTGTTTTCTATCCTACTCACGAAGCTCGTTGCAGTTGGTGTTGGCAGCCGGCCAGTTGTTTATCTTGCCGGATCAGTTGGGTTTTCCAAGTTGGTTCGTCATCCATTGAAGTTGGTTCCTCCTCCAGTAGACAGCTGTTCTGGTTCCGTTGATGAGGGTGTCAAGTCGACAAAGAAAGAGGAAGATCTGGTTGGGGGAGGTCCCTTTATACTGGGACTATGGGGAGGGGCTATTACCTCATTTTGGTAGTTTTGTTCATTTTTTCTTTGCTGCTTTGTGGTACAGTAAAGGAAGGGTTACAGCAATACTCACCTCTGTGTCTTTCATAAAATCATGACTTTACGTCATAAACTAGGAAAATCATGCAATTGTCTGCCCCACGGGTTGTATCTTAGAGATTGGGGGCATATCGCTAAGACATGCCCCCAATGTGTTATAGGAGCAGGTCCCAGAAATGAAACCCGCACCTATCCTTAGAACTGAACCCACAAAATAAAGGAGGGTGCACCGCACATGCACAGCCACCCTCCATTAATTTATATGGGAGTACCTAAAATAACTGCGTGCTGGCTCGGCTATTTCTATAAGCCCCGTAGAAATGAATGGTGTTATGACAGCGTTTGGGCAGTATATTGCCCATTCATTTCAATGGGACTTCTGAAAATAGAGAATCAAGGACAGGCATGCATGCGCGGTGTACCCTCTGTCACTTTGCAGGCTCTATTGTATCCTAGCGATATGCTCCCAATGTCCAAAACGAGTTAACCCTTTTAAGTGTATGGGACTGATGGGCATAGTCCAGTGCACTGGTGGATAGGTGAGAAGTGTTGATTCTAAGAAAACCCCTTTAACTGTATGTTAGAGGTCCCATGGCGCTTGGAAGTCACCTGACAGATGCCATATTTAATCATGTTCATCTCTTCCATTGATGAGCTTCACTGGACTGATACATGTGCTGTACCATTAGACCACACAGAGACAAGAGTCTACAGAACCGCAGTGATATAATAGAGGCATGTGTGCAGTATTATAAACTTAGATTTATTACAATACAGTATGGTTTTATATTTTATAATTAAATACAATCTAGAACAGCCCATTAAAATGTTATACAAAAAGTTTAATATTTGCTTCACCCCTGAAAGGGGTTTTCACTACTGGACAGGGGCATTCAGAACACTTAATATGGACCCCACCCAAATTCCAAGATCTCGTGCATCAAACACTCCAAAGAAATATAAACTACAAAGCTCAACAAATGTTATTCAATGGGAGAAATGTTTATTAAAAGATTGTAATAAACTTTACTTTATAAATATGGGGGTCATTTATCAAACTGGTGTAAAGTAGAACCGGCTTAGTTGCCCATAGCAACCAATCTCATTTATTTTTTCAATTTCCAAAGGAACTGTCCAAAATAAAAGGTGGACTCCAAAATAAAAGGTGGACTCTGTGGGCAACTAAGTCAGTTCTACTTTACACCAGTTTTACACCAGTGCCTATTCTGAACACCATATTTCTCAATATATTTACACCAAACAACTGACCTCAATACATTGATAAATCTCCTGCTTCTCTTTACACAGTGTATTATGAAAGTTGCTGCCTGAAGCCACCACTAGGGGGGCTCAGTACATAAGACTTTGTATGCACTCTAAGCTCCCCCTATTGGTGGCTGTTGGAAAATACACTGAATATGTCAGAAATGGGAAAAGCAGTTCTCATAGCCGTGGTCTGCTTCTGTGGTAGTCATATCACTGCCACTGGACTTCTCTTCTTAGTGATCACTGTCAAATATATAACCCTAATAACACCAATTTAATGTTATTACTGTGCAATCTGCCCCTTACTAAACAGAACTCACATGGTGAATAACTGATCTTTGTAGGTATAGCTTTTCTAAGCCCAGATGTTATTGGCAGGGAAACCTTGTCCGGCCATACATTTCCCTCACATCATTATATGCCGGTCATTCAGATGAATGGCCAACCATATAATATAGACAGAGCACCCTCTGTTCTGGTGCACAGAAGGGAGCACCAAGCACCCCCCTCTATGATGTCCATGTCCTTTAAAGGGATTGTCCTCTTCATCTAAACCCACCCTAGTAAAAGGCTTCATGTCAGTGAATGGCAGACCATGTAATATGGACAGAGCGGCCTCTGTTCTGGTGCACAGAAGGGAGCACCATGCACCCCCCTCTATGATGTCCATATGTCCTTTAAAGGGATTGCCCTCTTCATCTAAACCCACCCTAGTAATAGGCTTCATGTCAGTGAATGGCAGACCATGTAATGCATTGTTATACTTACCTCTCTGCCTCATAAAGATGGCTGAGCTCTCTCTTCCTCTTCCTGATGGTACTTCCTCCTCCTTCTGGGAATCTTACATTAGAGAAAGAAATATTAACTCTAATATATGTGAGGATATGGTACCTTCAGGAAGAACATATTTATCATGCTAAATCCACCACTAACTGACTCTGAACACCTTAAGGTGAACCTGTCACCTCCAACAAACATCCCAAGCCGGCAGAAGTACCTTCGAGTGGCGAGCAGCATTCTTGTAATGATCATTTTCCTCCTGCAGGCACATGAAGCAAAAGCTGTGAAAACGTTCTTTAATCCCCTGCCCGGCGCGCTTCTCTAGTCAGGCTTGAAGTCATGGTTACCACGCCCCCTCCCTGCCCCTTCGCTGTGACTGACAGCCGGCAGTTCGGCAAAGGCAGCCGAACTGTCGTGCATAAGCGCTGTCAGTCATAGCGACTGGGCAGGGAGGGGGCGTGGTAACCATGACTTCAAGCCTGACTAGAGAAGCGCGCCGGGCAGGGGATTAAAGAACGTTTTCACAGCTTTTGCTTCATGTGCCTGCAGGAAGAAAATGATCATTACAAGAATGCTGCTCGCCACTCGAAGGTACTGCTGCCGGCTTGGGATGTTTGTTGGAGGTGACAGGTTCCCTTTAATACCTTAAACTATACATAATATATTCTACTAAATTGTGGACTTTATGTGACAAAAATGCTGGTAAATGCCGTTCTCCTAATAAGTCTTCTATGGCGCCCATCAGTGTAAATTGGGGATATATATAGGGATTATTCAGCTAGGACACTCACTTTCTAGGTTTCTCGTCCAGTACAAGTAAATTGCAGGTGTCTATGTGATAAGATGTACCCGTCAGGTATGGGCCCTGGCATTATATGTACAGAACACGTCCTGCCCCTCCCTGAATAGTAAGAAGCATGGCTTACCTGGAGCTCATGTTGAGTCTAAACAGAAGAGAAGAAATAGAGAAAATGTTAATAAAAATCCATCATTTAAATATCATACAGACATAATTACCCAGGTTTTCCCATATTTTGGTGAAACCAGGGATCAATCTCAGCTTCCCACTAATACAGAGTGAGCAACTGTCACTGGTGGGGGTGACACAAGTCAGTAATTCCATCCATCAGATTTAGGTATTTTACCTCTCTTGACTCACAGTTGGCGATGAATCTCCCAACGCGCTGATGTAGATCCGGGTCGCAGTCAAAAAACAAAATCCAGAAATCTCTTCAAAAGCGAAGAAATGAGCCAGTCCTTTCTCTATAAAGAGCAATCGCAGACTGGCACCAACTGACGTTTTTTTTTCTATTTCAAATCAAATCCTGCGTTTCTATTGGCCGATGCTTGTTGTTGTTGTTGTTTATGGCACTTGCCATGACGATTCATACAGCATTAAATTTAACCCCTTAATAACACAAGTATATAGCGCTTAATGACCACAGCCATTTACATAGTTCTGCAATGCCACATATAATGCCATCTTCATATTTTATGTATCCATAAACCCTGTTTGTTGGGCATAAATATGGCAGTATTTAGAGATAGTGCATTTTTTATACTTATGGAAAAATTTTATTTTCTGAATTAAATCAAAAAAAAATTTAAATAAAGGTATAACTTTATGAGTAAAAGATAAAAAAAATATTTTTCAAAGTAAACCAACCAGTAGTTGGTATATTGCTTGACAAAAGTGTCTATCCTGCACCAGATTAAGGTCGCATTTACACACCCATGTGACGGCTATTTCCGTTTTGCAGACCGCAAACCACGGATCCACAAAACATGTGCATCGGCCATACGCACACCATATCACAGTAGTGCGGACCCATTGACTTCAAGTCGTCCACAATCTGTAAGATGCGGCCAAAGATAGGAAATATGAAATATTGGTTCCTCTGGGGCTCGCTCTAGAGGAACAGAGTCAGAAGTACGTGTAAACTGAAGCTATTTTGTGTACTTTTTGGTCTGAGTACATGTGGCAAAAGATAGGACAAGTCCTATATTTGGCCATATCTTGAAGTGAATGGGTCCACTGCTCGATGTGTGATTCACACAGCCATTGCCGATGTTTTGCAGTAAACAAAACTGACACGGCCGTCACATGGTCGAGTAAATGCTGCCTAATTATGCAGCATGAGGCTCTTAGCTCTATGATAAATTGGGTGTATGTCTAGACAGGCTGTCAATGTTTATGCTGCCTACAGGCTTTGTAAATCTTTGTAAATCTGCCTAATTTTGTATATGTAGCACTACAATGAGGATGCGTCAACAGGCCGTGCTGAAGCTGATATACTTGGGGGACAAACGGCACACCACCGCAGAGCTGTTGCAGGGGAAAAGAGACCAGACTGAGCTGTGGCTCTCGCCACTCAACCTAGAACCAGGCATGGTTGTGTGTGATAATGGCCAAAACTTGGTAATGGCTTTGGAGCTCGGCAAGCTCACACACATCCCATGCCTAGCCCACGTCTTAAACTTAGTGGTTCAGCGGTTTCTCAAAACCTACCCCAATTTGCCTGAGCTACTGGTGAAGGTGTGCCGCATCTATGGGTGCTATATGTGTACTGTATGTGGGTGCTGTATGAGCGTCATTTGTGTGATATATTGATGCTGTATATGTACTGTATATATATTGTATGTTTGCGTTAAAGTTTTCCGGAATTGAGTTCCGTCCTAGGGGCTCAATACCGGAAAAAAAACACTTAATTTATGTCCTAATGCATTCTGAATGGAAAGCATTCCGTTCAGTATGCATCAGGATGTCTTCAGTTCAGTCACTTTTACGGTATTTGGCCAGAGAAAATTACGCAGCATACGGATCCGGCATTATATTAAAATATATTAATGCCATATCGGGTACCAAGTGTTCTGGAAAAACAGATCTGGTTTTCCGGTCTGCGCATGCGCAGACCCTTAAAAATGTGAAAAAAATAAATGCCCTATCCGTTTTTCCGGATGACACCTGAGAGTCGGATCCGGTATTTAAATACATTTGTCAAACGGATACGCATCCAGAAACAAATGGTATCCATTTGCACATGGATTTCCGGATCCGGCAGGCAGTTCCGGCAAAGGAACTGCCTGCTGGATTCCTATAAGACTAGTGTGAAAACACCCTTATGTATGTACAGGAGGATTCTCCAGTGCAATTCAGTTTTTACATAATAATGGGCCCCAGAAGTCCATCAGAAGACAACTCTATTTGATGTTGATCTGGCCTCATCCACTTGCTATCATGGAAATTTCTTGATGTTAGACCGTAATGTCCTATGGTGTGTAAAGTTATCTGCAGTGCTGACATGTCTCAACATGGTAGGAATCATGGACAGTTATGCCTGGGGCCATAATGGAGGAGCAGAAACACAAAAAGGATAAGTTAGGGCTGCACTTGGTTCACTTTAGGGATGAGGTCACAAGTACTATAGTAGCCACAGTGCAGACGCATTGTATTTTACAGAAAATCAGAATGTTTTCAAATTGTTATTGGCTGTTCACCGATAAAACAACAGTCATTTGCAACGCAGCAGCAATGGCCAGGGCTCCTTTTGTAATTGGTGATGGTACCCAGGTGTAGGAATAGCCGAGTGATATAGGGTGGCCTAAAATGTCCCTTTATGTTTTGTGTCACGGTGCTCCTACCTGGATACGGCTGGACCCCAGTCGAAGCAGACAAATAGGGGGGAATAGTTTAAGAATTTTAAGAAATAATTAAGCCCTGACCTTGTGATGAAGTTAAATAGATTTACTTTGTGTCTGATGAACATTCTTTAAAATCTTTAAAAACATTCTTTAAAAGAACAATCTTTAAAATGTGTCTTGTTCCTAGCAGGCTTTGGCATTAAAACTCTGGCAGGCAAACTCAACTTTGCTACATCTGTTGCTCTCTGGCTCTGCTGTGCTGACAGTCTTTCTGTATAACTTAGATTCTTCTTTTTGCTGCAACTTCTCTCATTGTAGTCTGTCTCTTAATTATGCCAGGGAACTCTCCTCCTGACTCCTGAGGCTTTAAGCTGTGGCCTCCACATCCAGTAGAGCTGAAGGTGCTCTTGTTGGCTTGGCTTGGCCTGGGCACGTCCAGCAGAGATGTGCCCAGCACACCTACCTTCCCCTAGCAGGGGGTAAGCTAGACTGCTCTAGAAACTGGTCCCCTCCCTTCCTGCAGGAAGTGGGACTCGGCCACTTCTCCACAGAGGGGGTGTTAGAATGGAATGGAAGGTTCCATTCTAGCTAAGTACAGCTCTGCCGTGTTTGCTGCCACCTGCTGGTGAACCAAGCATATTACACGTGAACATTACAGTTACATTAGAAATAGGAATGCAAATTATAGTGGACCTGAAATAAATACACAAGATTACATGATATTAGCTCATTAAAGACAGTAGCGGGGTGAAGAAGTAGTAATGCCACTCGGGGGCGTTACACATTTCCAAACAATTTGAAAGCTTGACTGCTTGCTGGTGCCGTTTCTATCTGTGCTGAGGCCCCTACATGAGATCTTACCATTAACAAGATATGCCATAAAGGTGGTCTCTTTATTCTAAGCTAGAGTCCAGCAGATGCCACCCACCACTTTCACATATGTTAGTGGAGACATGGGTCATTCTCTTTGAAGTTTTGGGGGATTACAGTGGCCACAAATTTGCATCTTGGTTCTTGCAAATTGCATCTTAAACAGTGAGCCCCCAGAATGTATTTTATTGGTGGGCTCTAAGCATCCCTGTGCAGCACTGTTTCTCATGGCCAATATCTGCTAGCATGTATCTGCCTTCAAAACCTATAGGAGAACCCAAATTTTCACAAATCGCAGATTTAACTAGTGGAGGTGTGAAAGGTACGTAACATGTACAGTATATGTACAGTTAGAAAATAATAATAATTCTACATATAAGTATCTCCATGAATTAATATAAGCCGTACAAAAATGGCTTTATTATGAGAAAACTATAACCATCTTTCAGAATAATAACAAGTTAATATACAGTATCTAGCAAATGCTGGTGGAAATCAGTAATGTAATATGAGATCTTGGCACAGAGTCAGACCTTCTGGTTATCTAGTGTACAGTAGGAACATCCGAAAAGTTTACCTTTATGGTCCCCATTAAATGTACAGTAGGTTTAAAAACATATTTAATTTCTACAGAAACCGAAGATGTATCTCCTGCATGTTTATCTGTAATGTGTTTTGAAATCACTGATAAATTGGTATTATTAGATGATGAAACAGAAAGATTAAGGGCTCTTTCACACCTGCGTTATAGTCTTCCGGCATAGAGTTCCGTCGTCGGGGCTCTATGCCGGAAGAATACTGATCAGGATTTTCCTAATGCATTCTGAATGGACAGTCCTTCCTTCAGGATGCATCAGGATGTCTTCCGTTCCGGAACGGAACGTTTTTTGGCCGCAGCAAATAGCGCAGCATGCTGCGCTTTTTGCTCCGGCCAAAAATCCGGAACACTTGCCGCAAGGCCGGATCCGGAATGAATGCCCATTGAAAGGCATTGATCCGGATCCGGCCTTAAGCTAAACGTCGTTTCGGCGCATTGCCGGATGCGACGTTTAGCTTTTTCTCAATGGTTACCATGGCTGCCGGGACGCTAAAGTCCTGGCAGCCATGGTAAAGTGTAGTGGGGAGCGGGGAGCAGCATACTTACCGACTTACCGTCCGTGCGGCTCCCGGGGCGCTCCAGAGTGACGTCAGGGCGCCCCAAGCGCATGGATCACGTGATCGCATGTACACGTCATCCGTGCGCCTGGGGCGCTCTGACGTCATTCTGGAGCGCCCCGGGAGCCGCACGGATGGTAAGTATGCCGCTCCCCCGCTCCCCACTACTACTATGGCAACCAGGACTTTAATAGCGTCCTGGGTGCCATAGTAACACTGAAAGCATTCTGAAGACGGATCCGTCTTCAAATGCTTTCAGTACACTTGCGTTTTTCCGGATCCGGCGTGTAATTCCGGCAAGTGGAGTACACGCCGGATCCGGACAACGCAAGTGTGAAAGAGGCCTTAGGGGACAAAATATATGTCCAACATATTGTGTTTAACATTTTTTCTAGACTACCAAATGTACTATATTATGTACTAATTTTACGTTACTAATGGTATATAGGATGTAAAGGTACTGCCTAGGTCCACAGTATATAGTGTAGGAAGGCGCAAGGGTCCGTCGTTGATGGAAGGTATGTGTCACCGAGGTTCCTGGCCTCGGTGAAGTAAGAGCCGGTAATTTCAGGTGTCAGCGGCAGCTAGTGCTGATTGAAACTTTTGCTATTGTAGTATGGCTGTATAGCTGATCCAGGAGGGCTCTTACTGGGAGTAGTCAAAAGTGCTGGGTGGGTGACTACTCCCCACGTTCCAAGCCGGGTCTTGACTGGCCTATATGAAACCCAGCCAGCAGTGTCAGCTGGGTGTGGATTACTCCTCTCTGACAGTGGAGTGCTGTCAGTCTCTGTGTTTGGGATCTGAGGCTTTGTGCCATGCTGGAGGGCTGAGAGCCGCACGCTGGGAAACAGGCCCCCTAAAGCCTGCTGTGGACCGCTGGATATAAAACTGCAAACAAGGTGATTTTTTGTTCTGTGGACTTTCCATTTTGTGAACTAACACAAATACTGAAAAGTGTCGTTTTAGTTTGGCCTTATGTGTGAATAAACACTGAAGTTTTGCTTTTCAAACAATTTTTTTTGCCTCTGTACTGCGTCCGCTTACCCTGCCTACCAGAGCGATTCACCACAATAATTACAGTATACAGCTTATATTGCCACAGAGAAACTCTACTGTTATAGGAAAGCAAGGTAGTTGTATGATTCCTCTCATCACCTAGAGTATAGTCTAGGAGACAATGAGGAGGCAAGGACGCATGCATGCCCATTTTAAGAAAAACTTAAACCCCGGTTGTCATATGTTCTACCACATTATTCTGTGAACTTAAAGATGCTTCTTGATTATATTAAGAATAATGTATAATTATATTAAAGGGGTTCTCTGGGCTTTTAATATTGGTGACTTATCCTCAAGATAGATCATTGATATCATATTGGAGGGGGTCTGACACCCCTGCTAATCAGCTATATGAGGGGAAGGCTATATGAGGATAGGTCATCAATATAAAAAGCCCGGAGAACCCCTTTAATTATATTCTTTGCTATATACACTGCCTGTCCCAAAAAAAAGTCACCACCAAAAAAAAGGTCACACACTAATATTTCGTTGGACCGCCTTTAGTTTTTGTTGCGGCACCATTCGCTGTGGCATTGTTTCGATAAGCTTCTGCAATGTCACAAGATTTATTTCCATTCAGTGTTGCATTCATTTTTCACCAAGATCTTGCATTGTTGATGGTAGAGTCTGACTGCTGCGCAAAGCCTTCTCCAGCACATCCCAAAGATTCTGAATAGGGTTAAGGTCTGGACTCTGTGGTGGCCAATCCATGTGTGAAAATGATGTCTCATGCTCCCTGAACCACTCTTTCACAATTTGAGCCCAATGAATCCTGGCATTGTCATCTTGGAATAATCCCGTACCATCAGGGAAGAAAAAAATCCATTGATGGAATAACCTGGTCATTCAGTATGTTCAGGTAGTCAGCTGCCCAAATTCTTGGAGCACATACTGTTGCTGAACCTAGACCTGACCAACTTCAGCAACCCCAGATCATAGGTTTGTACAGTAGGCACTAGTCATGATGGGTGCATCACTTCATCTGCCTCTCTTCTTACCCTGATGCGCCCATCACTCTGGAACTGGGTAAATCTGGACTCATCAGACCACATGACCTTCTTCCATTGCTCCAGAGTCTAATCTTTATGCTCCCTAGCAAATTAAAGCCTTTTGTTTGGCTTTGCCTCGCTGATTAGTGGTTTTCTTACAGCTACACAGCTGTTCAGTCCCAATCCCTTGAGTTCCCTTTGCATTGTGCGTGTGGAAATGCTCTTACTTTCACTATTAAACATAGCCCTGAGTTCTACTGTTTTTCTTTGATTTAATATCACCAAACGTTTAGGTGATCGCTGATCACCATCATTTAGGATTTTTTTCCCGCCACATTTCTTCCTCGAATACGATGGGTCTCAACTATCCTTCCAGTTTTTAATAATGCGTTGGACAGTTCTTAACCAAATTTTAGTCGTTTCTGCAATCTCCTTAGATGTTTTCTCTGCTTGATGCATGCCAATGATTTGACCCTTCTCAAACAGACTAACATCTTTTCCATGACCACGAGATGTGTCTTTCGACATGGTTGTTTAAGAAATGAGAAGCAACTCATTGCAGCAGTTGGGGTTAAATAACTTGTTGCCAGCTGAAAGATAATCGCCCATGCAGTAATTATCCAATAGGAGGCTCATAACTATTTGCTTAGTTAAATCCAGGTGGTGACATTTTTTTGGGATAGGCAGTGTATATTATCAAACACAAGATTTCTCTGTTATCAGTTCATATCTGAAATTACTGTATAATGACGATATAATCGTAGATTATCATGATAACAAGCTAAAAATCCTGTCTATCATATAAATATCTGGTCTACTTTTGAAAAATTGCATTATCTGGACAGTTCCTACCAGTTCTAACCAATTTCCCTAATGGAATGTTGTGGATTACATGTTTGGTGACATGAAGCTGCAAGGAGGGTGGAGTTTCCTGCAGATTGTTTCTGATAAGTCATTGTACCTACCTTTGAACCCAGATTTCCAATTATACCCAAAAGAGTAATTTGATTTCTTTTGTAACATGTGCCAAAAGACAAATTAATGCTGTTATCATTCATGTATCTAGCAACCTCATGGAATTTACTCTCAGTACCATTCTATTTTAGATAGATTTGTCAATATATCTGGAGGACCACTTAATTCATGAAAAATCTGCATTATTTAGTGTCTAAATGTATATTTCTTCCTATACACACCTATAGAGGTTAGAAAACTATGGGGTTAATCTCCCCTTTCCCACGTGTGAAAACAGTATTCTTCATTAAAAATTAAGAAATGTTATAAACATTCAAAGGATATCAGAATAAACTTCTTGACTGAAAATCCTTAAGTGCACCCAAAATGTTCATAGTTTTCACTTTATAAGACACACCTGATGGTAAGACGCATCTAGGTTTTAGGGGGGAAAGTAAGAAAAAAATATTTAACATCAGATATCAAATCAGACCCCCATAACAGATCCTCAGATCAGACCCCATATCAGATCCCCATATCAAAACGCAAATCAGACCCCCATATCAGACCTCAAATCAAAACCCCATATCAGATCTTCAAATCAAACCCCCATATCATACCCTCAGATCAGAAGCCCATATCATATCTTCAGATCAGACCCCCATATCAGACCTCAGATAAGACCCCCATATCAGATCCTCAGATCAGACCTTCATATCAGATCCCCAGATCAAACTTCAGATCAGACCACCATAAGACCTCCATATTAGACCCCCCATATGAGACCTCAGATAAAACCCCCTTTAGATGTCCCTGCAAGACCCCTATATCATTTTTCACATCAGACCCCCATCAGAGCTAAAATATATAAATTAAACTTACCTCTTCTGCTCCGCCACTACTCTGCAGGTCTGGCGTGCTCACCTGCAGTCATGCTACCTGGGCTTCTCTGGATCTGCGCTGCATTGTGACCTAACTATATACAGAGTCAGATCATAGTACTTGCACTATGTCCTGTTGCTGTAAGCAGTCAGCACAGTGCAGCACAGGCTCAGAGAAGACCAGAGAGTGGTGTGTACATGCAGCACTTGAAGCTCATCACTTACCGCTCCCTGCGACTCTTAATATTCATAATAGTGAGCGAAACTATAATAGAAGTAGTAGTATTTGCTTTATAATATGCACTGACATTTTCCCTCCACTTTTGGGGGGAAAAAGTGTATCATTAAGCAAAATATATGGTACCCGGTGTCATGGACACAACACAAAATAGGCTTTACCAAAGTCTGTAGATGAAGATCCACCTATGCTTTAAGATGCTTTGCCACAGCAGTAATACCTGCCACAGTGATTCTGGAGGGGGAGGAAATAAATCCTTAAAGGGACACTGACAGCCCCAATTAGCATATTTAGGTATATATACGTGAGTACAGGTCTTATAAAGTCTATTAAAATGATCTAAGTATCCCCCCTGTCCACCTTATTAGTACCAAAATATAAAGTTTTATAACCTGCTTGTCCGGTCACCAATCTGCCCAAGGGGCGGCGTTTCATCACAAAATGCACCCAGCCAGCCGCTCCTAACTGCCGTTCTGAAGCCCCGCCCAGCTCATCAAGATTCACTTAGCTGGGCGGCGGCTACAACTCTCCCGACTCAAGTGCCCGGCGAATGCGCATAAAGCAGAGGCTGCAGCACTTGAGTCCGGAGAGTTGTAGCCGCCGCCCAGCTAAGTGAATATTGATGAGCTAGGCGCTTCAGACTGGCAGTTGGGAGCGGCTGGCTGGGCGCATTTTGTGATGAAACACCGCCCCTTGGGCAGATTGGTGACCGGACAAGCAGGTTATATAACTTTATATTTTGGTACTTATAAGGTGGACAGGGGGGATACTTAGATCATTTTAATAGACTTTATAAGACCTGTACTCACGTATATATACCTAAATATGCTAATTGGGGCTGTCAGTGTCCCTTTAAGGACTTTGGGGAGTGAGTAGAAAAACACTGTTTTAGGTGAGTGAAGTTTTGAAAAATTTTATTCAGCAACTTCCCCGAAGTGAATTTGTCACAAATCGCTATAAATCAGGTATACTCAGGCCACTTTGCCTTAGGGAACGGCCACACAGTGCGGCCATGCTGCAGGGTAGAAGTGCATGGCCAATTAGCCCACAGCTGCCTTTAATTTAAAAATGAAGATTGCACTGTATAGTTGGTCTTCATTTTTAATGGTCACGTGGCACCTTTAAGCACCATTAAATGGGGCTGTTGCTTGTATGGGGTTTGGTTGGTTAGATGGAGGGCCAATATGAATATTATTGCTCTTCTCGCCTGCAATCTCCTGCAGATTATTTGACAGTAAACACTGATTATTAATCAGCTCTGGCATACCTTCTTCTCCAACCTCAGCATTCTCCTGTCCTACAGGTGGGAGTCCTTCTTCTGCCATCTGCTTTTCCTCCTTTTCCACATCATATAATATCGATGATAATATGTCATCAGGAACATGCAGCTCCTCTTCTCTCTGCATCTTGCTGACTTTTCTAGGACATGGAGACTCTGAAGACTTGAAAGAAGTAAATCCAGCAAACTATGAGGATAGTCATCATTGAGACCTGAACCCCCCTAAGGGGTGCAGACCGATATTGGTTGGCATGCTGGCTGTGGAATAATAAAGGCTTCCATCTTATTGGTATTGAATTACATATCTGAGTTTACAGCTGATATAGGAATAAGTAAATGTAGTAATAAATAAAAAAACTGATGCAGCATAAGTCTCCCTGCACTCTCCCTGCAGTCTCCCTCTCCAATGTTCTTCTATTAATCGTTTTCGAAAGTGTAATTGAAAAGTGGGATTTCCTTAAAAGATAACTTTTATTAGTCAATGGTTAAAATAGTAGGCCCAATAATTTGTTAGGAGGCTACATACATACGTAGTCATACACCACCAAATGAAAGAAGGTGGAGAAAAATGGCAGGTGTGAAATGTAAACATCTGCTATGAGGGTGAGTTTACGAAACATAGGGATACCAATAAAGTTCGAGACAGATGCTGGGTCTCTTCCCCTAATGTATCCCTAGGTTCTAACTCCAAGTAATCCCCTCTCTGTATGTCCCTTTGTGTCCCTTGCAGGCAATAACAGTGACGAAGGTACGCAGAAACGCGTGTTGGGGTAGTGCCACCCTGGGTCTCTTCACACACGGTTCGTCTCCGGTGAGTTCCTGCTCCCCACCACCCTCCGTGGGCCATTTGACCTTGTTATTTACTTACTTGGTCCATTATTGACTGGTCTGTAATATATTTTCATTGTTACCATTATATCTGCATACCATTTATTAGCCCATCGGACGTACATGTGCTGACGGGAACCTCACCTGGGACTCCATCCATTTTATTTTTGCATGGGTTTAGATTTTTCCTCCAGCACGTTATCCTCATGCTGTATGTGTACACCATTTATACTATTTTGATCCGTGTGTTTTCCTCCCAGGGTGGCACTTTCTGCTTTTTTGTCCTCCGCTCTTGTCTTATCATGTCTATGGCATCATACCCTTTGATTTTTTCTATTTATGTCATTTTAATCATGCTTTAATAAAATTTATTATATTTTTGGCATTATGAGCTCCTATTTTCTTTGTTTCTACTGTCTAACTCGGGAGCTTTTGCCGAGTCATATTTTAGGTGTATCCTTTGGCGTCTATTGGGTGGACACTGTCCTCCTCACCCTCCCCTGGGACACCCTAGGTCATTCTTTTGTATTCCCAATAACAGTGACTGCCCAGCTTCGTCAGAAGTGCAAAGGTATCATTCATCTCATGACATACACATCATAGGTACTAGACATACACATAGTCCCGACGTGTTTCACTGGCAGTCAGCCAGGTCATAAGGGGACCTATATACAAAACAAGACAAAGTATACGCCTGTACACAACAGAGAAGTATCCAATCCACAGTGCTTCCAAGTTTGTTGGAGCCAGCCCAGAAAGCAACAGTATTGTGAGACAAGAACTGATACTTAGCTTTCCTTTGTGCAGCAATTCAAGGTCCACTCCTCCTGCGTATGGCAGAGATGGTAGAGTGCGCCCGTACTGGCACTCTTTTAAACCAGCGCGGGCCTTAAATAGATCTGCCCCCAAGATCACCTGCTCCGATCACGCAGGCAGTGACGTCAGTGGTCACAAGTGCATCGCGTCACGGAGAGGAGTCACATGATCGGGACATAGACTGAAGGTATATCAGTATAGCCCAATGTCCGTCCCCTGCATGTTAGGGGACGGTGACTCAGAGAACATTAGGCGGTGGGAATATTGGAGATTAAGGGGTGAAGGGGATGGGCTAACTCCGTCACCCCCAATCAACAAATTATATGTGACAGTAACGTACACTACACACAGGGGGGAGGATAGTGACCAC
This sequence comes from Bufo gargarizans, assembly GCF_014858855.1. NCBI lineage: Eukaryota > Metazoa > Chordata > Amphibia > Anura > Bufonidae > Bufo > Bufo gargarizans. The sequence goes on from NC_058083.1 coordinate 268,989,935, forward strand.
TGCGCTCCACCCTCACTCCTGGCCCTGCCTACTTGCCTCGCAAGTCCTGATGACAGGGGACAACTAGACGGCAGTCCCTAACTTAGGATACGTGCTGGGAAGACAGACAAGACAAATAAGGGAACGTGAACGGACCAGGTCAATACCCAGAGAGCTACGCAGTACTAAGGAATGAGCAGAGAATAGTCAGGAAAAGCCGAGGTCAAATACCAGGAGAGAAACGAAGTACAACAGGAGTCCGCAAAGAATTGTCAGGTGGAAGCCGGGGTCAGGATACCAGGAGAGATGCGCAGTACAGGAGGAGCAGGCAAAGGGTCGTGAGGGAACAGGATCAGGTAGTACTCAGTAGTCCAAGAAATAGCCAGGAACCTAGCATTAACAGGCAACCTGTGGCCAGCAGGCTGCCTGTATTTATAGTGGGGTCTGAGGGTCATGTGACGTGGCCAGCGTCACATGACCGACAGACAGACAAGTCGAGCACCGAGTGATCAGGGAGCCTCCCAGCTAGCAAAGCCGCCCTGGGAATGAGGCCAAACACAGATCCTCGCTCCCGAAGCTAAGCAGCAGGTCTGCAGCTGATGGGAGACCGAGTGCGCCTTTGGCGCCCCGTGACATTATAGTGGCATAAATAGCCAAGTACCGTGCGTCACTCCTATAGAGTCATAGAGAGGCGCTACCTAGGTATTTAAACAGCAGGTTCACTGGACAGGCTAGATTAGAAAAGGATAGACAAATACATTGTCAAATGGTATCTGATCGGCAGAAAAGGCGTGCTGGCAATCAGTTGCACTGTACCCACATTGCAGGGAGCTGGACAAGCAAATATGTACCATACGTATGTCGGGCACTCAGGCCCAAAAAATGTAAAGTGGGGGTCGACTGCCAGACTTCATATAGGAGCATTCAATGAGGGTCACTCTTGGTACACAAAGGGGGTGCCACAGTTAAAAATAAATAAATCATCCATTGAACTCAAGTTTTTCGATCCTCATAGAGGAGCAATTGGACTGCTATCACATGTCAACGGGATGACCTGGTCTCCTCAATGTAGTACCCAAAGGAGAGATGCTCATTGAGGCCTGATGGTTGTGAGTTCTTCAATTCAAAGATCCACCAGGTCTCCCTTTGCAGTATTTTCCTGTCCCGGTTGCCTCCTCTTTTCAAGGGAGGAACGAGTTCAATGGCCATAAATGTCATGCCCTCTGTTTTACCATTGTGGCTGGTTTCTACATGTTTAGCTAATGGGATGTCCCTACCGTTTCTAATGTCACCTAAGTGTTCTCCCACCCGTCTTCGAAATTCCTGGGTGGTTTTGCCTATATATTCTAGAATATGAGTAAAAAGACTGGGCACACCTAGGATATGGGATCAATTGCTTTAATTTTAATTATTAATATAAAAACAAAGTATTAGACACATAAAATTACAATAAGGTGGAAACTATAACTCTGTGTTAGTCGAGGGCATTAAACATCAGTAATATGAACGAGAGGTGTCCAAATAGCAGCAATATAAAGGAAGGACAAAGTGCATTAGTTACAATGGAGGCAGTAATGGTATGACCACCTGCAAAAAATGATGATAAAATATATACTACTTCTGCAGTATTGGTGTGTCCACCTAAGAAAAATTTAAATATAGAGACTATATTGCTTAATGGCATACACAGTGTTTGTGTATCCACCTGTGGAGAATAAAATAAAACAGTTTGTTACATGCGCAGTCCTGAATAAACCCTCGAATGTACCGAGAGAGAGGGGATTTAAAGTGCCGCCAATATGATCCTTCAATCGGATATTCGTTAGGTATGGATAGCTCGTACACTATGCAGTTGGTGGTCAATAGTTTTTTGCAGTTTGCAAACGAGCTGCCGAACAGCAAATACACACTGTATACCTGACCTAGCGGTGTCCCGCTAGACGTCAGGGTTTAGACTGAGCTACTGTACCGACTTTGGTTGAGCTCCTGTACCGGTTTTGCAAATATAAACAGTCTTACCGGTATGGTGGAACTCCGGTCTTATATGCGGGTGGTTTCTTCTGTCCAGGAGAGGCTTGCTCAGGTTTCTCCTTTCAGTTCGGGAGGTATAGTGTTTGCAGCGCTATATGTTTGTTCCACGTGGGTTAGCTTGTGTGGGCGTAGACGCTGTCTTACCTTCACCTTTCGAGCTGAAGCTTCTCACTTAGTTTCCGCAGTATCCTTTGCTTGATCCAATGATGTGGTGCACTCACATAAGTTCGGGGGTCTGACCAGACGCGTTTCGGGGTTGGGGTATCCCCTTCCTCAGTGGTAACCAGACCACCTGAACTAGATCTCTTTTATACCTCAAAAGGTATTGGCTACAAGACCCGACATGGACTCCATTCCGGAAGTCGGCTGATTTTCTTCATCGTATATAACTGTTCAATTTTTTGCTTTATTTAATCTGGCTAAAATAGCCATCTACGCAGTTCATTAAAGTGATATTTTCTCCATGTGGATTCTGTTAGATCTATGGTTATCTCTTTAGTGTAGAAAGCGCAATTTTGGACATTTTTGATGTTATTGCGATTGTGTTGCGTTATGATGTTGAACTGCAACTGCAAAAATTTATTGGGGTTCATTCACTAGATATATAACTTAACTTATAATGTTGATCAACAATCATACATTTTTATTCATTGATAATAAAGGTTAATTAATAAAAATAGTGACTAATTAAAAAAATAGTATTTTTTGAGTAAAAAACAGTATTTTTTCTGTAGAAATGATGTGTATTAAAAATATTAATATTGATATATTTTTCAAAATAAAGTTAAAAAATTAAAAAATTTAAAATTTAAAAGTGGTGTTTGGTTCTGTTTGGTAAAACGCAATATTATGAACAATATAGAATATGCATAATAACATATAAGGCCACAGCTGCAGAGATATCAATAATAGTGAATCATAAGTGGACAAGGGAATATACAACAAGAATGGCCAGGGGAAAACAAAGCGTTGGGAAGTTCACACAGTATCAAATAAAAATTATAAAATAAAAATTATAAAATAAAAGATAATAAATACTTTATAACTAGACACAATACGGTGTGATGAAAACATTCCAGGATGAGATCGACTATTGGAATTTGATACTGTGTGAACTTCCCAACGCTTTGTTTTCCCCTGGCCATTCTTGTTGTATATTCCCTTGTCCACTTATGATTCACTATTATTGATATCTCTGCAGCTGTGGCCTTATATGTTATTATGCATATTCTATATTGTTCATAATATTGCGTTTTACCAAACAGAACCAAACACCACTTTTAAATTTTAAATTTTAAATTTTTTAATTTTTTAACTTTATTTTGAACAATATATCAATATTAATATTTTTAATATTTTTAATACACATCATTTCTACCAAAAAATACAGTTTTTTACTCAAAAAATACAATTTTTTTAATTAGTCACTATTTTTATTAATTAACCTTTATTATCAATGAATAAAAATGTATGATTGTTGATCAACATTATAAGTTAAGTTATATATCTAGTGAATGAACCCCAATAAATTGTTGCAGTTGCAGTTCAACATCATAACGCAACACAATCGCAATAACATCAAAAATGTCCAAAATTGCGCTTTCTACACTAAAGAGATAACCATAGATCTAACAGAATCCACATGGAGAAAATATCACTTTAATGAACTGCGTAGATGGCTATTTTAGCCAGATTAAATAAAGCAAAAAATTGAACAGTTATATACGATGAAGAAAATCAGCCGACTTCCGGAATGGAGTCCATGTCGGGTCTTGTAGCCAATACCTTTTGAGGTATAAAAGAGATCTAGTTCGGGTGGTCTGGTTACCACTGAGGAAGGGGATACCCCAACCCCGAAACGCGTCTGGTCAGACCCCCGAACTTATGTGAGTGCACCACATCATTGGATCAAGCAAAGGATACTGCGGAAACTAAGTGAGAAGCTTCAGCTCGAAAGGTGAAGGTAAGACAGCGTCTACGCCCACACAAGCTAACCCACGTGGAGCAAACATCTAGCGCTGCAAACACTATACCTCCCGAACTGAAAGGAGAAACCTGAGCAAGCCTCTCCTGGACAGAAGAAACCACCCGCATATAAGACCGGAGTTCCACCATACCGGTAAGACTGTTTATATTTGCAAAACCGGTACAGGAGCTCAACCAAAGTCGGTACAGTAGCTCAGTCTAAACCCTGACGTCTAGCGGGACGCCGCTAGGTCAGGTATACAGTGTGTATTTGCTGTTCGGCAGCTCGTTTGCAAACTGCAAAAAACTATTGACCACCAACTGCATAGTGTACGAGCTATCCATACCTAACGAATATCCGATTGAAGGATCATATTGGCGGCACTTTAAATCCCCTCTCTCTCGGTACATTCGAGGGTTTATTCAGGACTGCGCATGTAACAAACTGTTTTATTTTATTCTCCACAGGTGGATACACTGTGTATGCCATTAAGCAATATAGTCTCTATATTTAAATTTTTCTTAGGTGGACACACTAATACTGCAGAAGTAGTATATATTTTATCATCATTTTTTGCAGGTGGTCATACCATTACTGCCTCCATTGTAACTAATGCACTTTGTCCTTCCTTTATATTGCTGCTATTTGGACACCTCTCGTTCATATTACTGATGTTTAATGCCCTCGACTAACACAGAGTTATAGTTTCCACCTTATTGTAATTTTATGTGTCTAATACTTTGTTTTTATATTAATAATTAAAATTAAAGCAATTGATCCCATATCCTAGGTGTGCCCAGTCTTTTTACTCATATTCTTTTGTCCTATTCAACAGTGGGGTGACACTGTGGGACTGTGAGCACCCTTTTTGGAGGATCAACACTCCTGTGCATCTTCTTCACCACTTATATTTTTCCTATATATTCTAGGCCACAGTGGCATGTAACCTTAAAGATGACTCCCCTTGATCTACAATTGAGGAAACCCTTGATTGAGTACACTTTGCCTGTTACATTACTGCAAAAATTCCTACCCCTCATGATGAAGGGGCAGGCAACACAATCACTGCAACGAAAGCAGCCAGATAGAGGTTTAAGCCATGTGGCCGCATTGGCGCCAGTTTCGCTAAAGTGACTATGCACCAATCGATCCCGAAGGCTGCGCCCCTTACAATATGTAATTTTCGCATTTGGTGCAACGATTTAGGGAATAACAGGAAACGGGATAGGGGTAGACGGGAAATAAGAGTAAGGGAATCAACATGGCAAAAGTATAATAATAATCTTTATACAGTGCCAACATACTCTGCAGCGCTTTACAATCAAGGGGTTCAAGTACAAACAGAGTCATAAATAACATAGCAACAAACAAGTCAACAATTAAAACAAGAGGAATGAGTACAGCAGTGTGGAGAGCTTTGTGGATAAAAATTATGACTTTAAATTGAATCCTGTACTGTATGGGCAACCAGTGCAGTTACTGGCACAGGGCGGAGGCATTTCAGTAGCGTCTGGGCATATAGATGAGCGTAGCTGCTGCGTTCAGGATATATTGGAGAGGGGTGAGTCTGGTGAGAGGGAGACCAATTAGTAATGAGTTATAGTAATCGAGACAGGAATGGGTCAGCGCAACAATAAGAGTATTGTTGTTTTCACAGTAAGGAAGGGGAAATTGAAGAGATGTTTTTGAGGTGTAGGTGACATAATTGGGCAAGTGATTGAAAATAGAGTATAGAGGAAAGATCACTATCAAACATAACGCCAAGATAGCGGTCGTGCTGCTAGGTGTTATAGTAGTGGTTCACACTGAGAGGGAGATATCAAGTTTAAGGGGGTTAGTAGAAGATTCAGTTTCAGATAGAGAGAGGACATGATGTTACAGGCAGCGGACAGTCACTGGTGTTCTGTAGTACAGCAGAGGGTAATGTTATAGGATGAAGTGTATAGTTTGGTGTCATAAGCATAGAGATGGTACTGGAAACCAAATCTTCTAATAGTCTGTCTAATGGGGCTGAGTATAAGCAATTGTGAGGCAGTGACAGGTCTCATTGTTGTTAGGGGAGATGTATGGCAGGTTTTTCCATGTCTTCCCTATCAGTCGTCAGGCCTGAGGCAGCACCAGGGGCCACAATCACCTGGGAATAAAAGTATCCTCAAAGTGAGAGGGGGGAGACTTTGAAACAGAGTGCTGTCGAGGCTCTGTGAGTGTGCTCTCACCCAGGCTAGGCTGAGGGATCACGAGGCTGGGAGATAGCCTGGAGTTTGGGGGACCAAGCGACGCCTGCTGAGAGAGAGGGTCGCATGGCCAGAGTCAGGCGGACTGCTGGTCCTAAATTCCCCAGACGTACGGACTTAGCTACAGCCTGGGAGGCTGATGGACGATGGGCTGGGAAAGCCGCACCTGAGACAGTGTGTGAACTGTGCTCTGTAGGTGAGTCAGGGAATATGTTATGTATTAGGCAGTGCCTAGCCGGGCAGGTGTTCATTTGTATCGTTTTGTGTGTGAAGACTGCCAAATAAATGCACCGTTTGGACATTAAAGGGAATAATGTCACCTATTTTGAGCCTATAATACTGTTAACATAGCAATGTGCAATAAAGTACCTTCATTCCAGCATGTGTCCTCTTTCTTTTATTCAACTTTTCTTTCAGATGAAAAAGCGATTTTTCTGATATGCAAATTCTCAAGGTGCCCAGAGGGGCGTTATTACTCTGCTCTAGTGCCCAGCCCGCCTTTCTTCCAAGCCCAGCACGCCTCCTAAGAAATAAATGTACACCGAATGGCACCGCCCCCTCCACTACGTTATTTAATTTATTCACTGCACCGTCCTTGCTTCCTCCTCTCTTGGCCTCAGAAATCCCGCGCAGGCGCAGTATCGCATATCAGAAAAATTGCTTTTTCATCTGAATGAAAAGTTGAATAAAAGAAAGAGGACATATGCTGGAATGCCTCACACCACTGCCTTTATTGCACATTGCTATGTTAACGGTTTTATATGCTCAAAATAGGTGACAGATTCCCTTTAAAGCCTTTGTCTGGAAGGAAGTTTGTGATGATGATCCCCTGTGAGAAAGACGATTTCTTACACTAGGTATAGGAGCAGGCTAGGTTGCCCAAGTGCAACAGCTATAAATGTGGGCTGCTAATTAGTGTTTAACGAGCATGCTCGGCTGAATACCTGATCGACTCGAGCATCGCTATGCTCGGCACATGGTGGTACTCGGCCGAGTACCGCATATGCTCGTGCACCATGCTCGAGTCTCCTCCCCGCACATTTCATGGCTGCTAAGCAGCCAATAAACGTGCAGGTAAGTACTGCCATCACTGTAATGCCAGTAGCTATGTTGGCTACTGGCATTACAGTGATTGGCTGGCCGGAACGCGTCATCGGGTGCTATATAGCACCCGATGACGTGGGTTCGGCTCATTGCGAGTCAGGAAGAGCTGCGCTTAGGAGGGGACAGATAGTGTAGGGAGTTTGTGTCTGGGAGTTTGGTCCCTGCAGTGAATTGTCTCATCTGTGCTGCAATAGTGTGTGTGTGTGTCAGGCCCAGATATTGGAAAAAATATTAGTGAGAACAATTATATTTTTTCCATTATTTATCCCCATTTTTCCTATAAATGGTCCCTGCAGTGAATTGTCACATCTGTGCTGCAATAGTGTCTGTGTGTCAGGCCCAGATATTGTGAAAAATATTAGTGACAGCAAATATGTTTCTCGCCCATTTTCCTTGGGGGACACAGACCTTGGGTATAGCTCAGCTCCCTAGGAGGCGTGACACTAAGTAAAACTGTTAAGCCCCTCCTCCATCAGCTATACCCTCAGCCTGGAGATAGAGGCTACCAGTTTTAGCTTAGTGTCCAAGGAGGCAAGACACTCCCTGCTACTGCAGGGCTGTTTTCTCCTTGTTATTTTTACTTTTTCTTCTAATTTTGTTATTTTATTTTTTCCTAGGGATACCAGAGACGCATTTGACCTCTCTGCTCTCCCGGGGTTGAGCTGCGCCAGTGCCAACTTATCTGCACTGCTGCCTCCCCCACAGAAGCAATAGGAGGATCTGGGCAGCAATGGCTCCCCTACATCCCGCCAGCTAGGGGGTCGCCCGCACGCCAAGCCCCTCTTCCAGCTTCCTGCCACTGCGGTGCCAGTGGCTGAAGGGGCGACCCTGCTGGAAAGGACTGAGGGTGAAGACGTCGCACGGTGAGATGGCTATTCCAGCCCATACCCCGTCCCTATCTGCAGCATCTACCCCTCTGGGTAAGGGGGGCACCCGTGGTCGCTCATTCTGAGCGCTCATCTGCAGGACAATGCAGCACAGCAGCATCCTCAGCACCCCCACGCTTTTCCCCCCCCACGCTGCTATCTTTCTCCCCTCCCCTCCCCCTCATTCGGGGCTGACTCCATTTTTCTCTTCTCTCTCTCCCCCTTCCCGCCGAGAACGGGGGGCGGGGCTTAGCGGTCCCGGCAGGGGGCGGGGCTTCCGCGCGTCATTTTGGGGGCGGAGCTACGTTCTCCTTCACAGGAGACATTTCAAGCGCTGGAGGGGGCGGAGCTTGTTCCCCGCGCTTTCTGCTGAGGTTTCCCGCGCTTCCTCACTCCTGACAGGAAGCTGGGACACGGTGGGGGACTCTAACCTCCTGTGTACATCGCTCGGCTTCTGTGGGCGCTCTCTGCTGCTCACTGCTGTTCACTGCTTCTCTGCTGCTGCTGATCTGGGCCATCTCCTGACGTTCTTCTGAGGCACTGGTAGGACAGTTAACCCTCTCCTAACCCTCCTGGTCATAGCTGCTATAACCCTTTGTGGTCTCTATATTAGAGTACAACCACACTTCAGCATGTCAGATCCCACAGGTGCCCCCAAACCCTGGTACCATGCCTGTACCGCCTGTAAGGAACTTTTTCCGCGTGGGCAATCTGAGCCGCATTGCCTTGCATGTCAGGCCCCGGTGCAGGGCCCGCTTCCCGCTGCGCCCCCCGGTGCCTCTGAACCCCCTGACTGGGCTAGGTCTCTGTCTCAGGCGGTGGAAAGCCTTACACACGTAGTGGGCCGTCTCGTGGATAGACCGCCTCTCCCGCAGGCTGCCACAATCCCTGTCGCACCCGCTGGGACTACCGTTTCTGCCGCCCCCACTGGTTCCCTGCCTCCCAGCGAATCTTCCAGGGCCCGGCATACTCAGAAACGTTCAAGGGTTGAGCGCACATCTTCTCCAGATGCTTCGCTCTCTCCGCCATGCGTGCGAGCTCAGTCAAGTCTATCCTCTCAAAGGGATACGCTTTCTGAGGGAGAACTGGCGGATTCGGACGTGGACATGGACTCAGAGCTTCCGTCCAAATTGGCGTCCGCGGTGGGGCATCTTGTCACTAGCATCCGTGATACCTTTCAGCTACACGATGACCCCCCCAGCTCTGAACAGGCCGGCGTGTCCTTTCTCCGCCCCAAACAGGCCTCCAAGGTTTTTCCCATACACGCTGATTTTTCTTCTGTGGTATCCAAGGCTTGGACTCGGCCTAACGTCCGCTTTATTACACCCAAAAAGCTGGACATTTGTTATCCCTTTCCAGCGGATTCTGTGACCACGTGGACATCCCCGCCTAAGGTTGATCCTCCCGTGGCTCGCCTGTCCAAAAGCACTACTATTCCTGTACAGGACGGATCTTCCCTCCAGTCTGTTGAGGACCGTCGTACGGAATCCCTCTCCAAGGCCATATTTACTGCCTCTGGTTCGGCCCTTAGACCGGTCTTTGCCTCCGCCTGGGTTGGCAAAGCGGTCTCTGAATGGGGTTTGCAACTGGAACGGGAGTTAGGGTCGGACGTCCCTGTTCAGGACCTCCGTTCCTTAGCCCAACTAATTGTTCAGGCCGGAAAATTCGTCTGTGAGGCCTCCCTTGATGCGGGTGCCCTCATTGCCCGTTCCTCTGCCCTGGCAGTTTCTGTCAGGAGGGAACTCTGGCTGAAGGTTTGGGCGGCGGACGCCGCTTCCAAACGCTCTTTGGCCGGCCTACCATTCACGGGTTCCCGCCTGTTCGGAACCCGTCTGGACGAACTTATATCAGAGGCCACGGGTGGGAAGAGTACTCACCTCCCCCAGTCCAGGCCAATGGGCGCCCCCCGTGGTCGCGCTGGTTCGTCCCGTTTTCGGTCCTTTCGCAAGCCCACCGGGTCTAGACCCGCGGCCAGTTCTTCTTCCTCTGGCCCAGCCCAGGATAGACGCAAGAAGCCGTTTTTTCGGACGCAACCTACCTGGCGCAAGTCCCAGCCTGCACGGGCTCCCACAGGCCAGCAGCCCTCTGCCTGAAGGTGCGCCCCCACCCACCCGGGTGGGGGGCCGCCTTCTCCTATTCAGGAACGTATGGCGGGCCCACATCTCAGGCGCATGGGCGCTCGAGATGGTATCTTGCGGATACAAAATCGAATTTGCGTCCATTCCGCCAGACCGTTTCTTCCGATCCCGTCCTCCGCGAGATCCCGTACGAGTGGCCGCCTTCTTCGCGGCCATTCACTCTCTAATGGACAAGGGTGTCGTCGCCCCCGTGCCTCCGACGGAAAGGTTCAGGGGGTTCTACTCGAACCTCTTTGTGGTTCCCAAGAAGGAAGGCTCAGTGCGTCCGATCTTGGACCTAAAACGCCTGAACCGTTTTCTCCGACTGCAGAGATTCCGGATGGAGTCTCTCAGGTCCGCAGTGGCCTCCCTGGAAAGAGGGGATTTCATGGCCTCAATCGACATTCAGGATGCATACCTCCACGTTCCGGTTGCTCCATGTCATCACCGCTTCCTGCGCTTTGCGGTGGGGGACGATCACTTCCAATTCGTCGCCCTTCCCTTTGGTCTGGCGACTGCTCCTCGAGTGTTCACCAAGGTCCTGGCCCCTGTCTTGGCCCTTCTACGTTCAAGAAGTGTTTTTCTTCTCCCATACTTGGACGACATCCTGGTCAAGGCACCCTCCTTCTCTCAGACATCCCGCAGTGTGGAACTCACTCTGGAGACCCTGACGCGGTTCGGTTGGATTATCAACCACCCCAAATCTTCCCTTACCCCCTCCAGACGGCTGATCTTCCTGGGGATGCTCCTGGATACAGAGTTGGCGGAGGTCCGCCTTCCGTCGGACAAGCGTCTGGCCCTTCGCGGGTCGGTTCGCAGTCTCCTCCGTCATCACCGCCCTTCCCTCAGATCCAGCATGCGGTTGTTGGGAAAGGATGGTTGCCTGTTTCGAAGCGGTGCCGTTCGCACAATTCCGATCCCGCACCTTTCAGAGGGCAATTCTGTCGGCCTGGGACAAATCACTGAGGAGTCTGGACAGGACCTTTCTTCTGCCTCCCCTGGCTCGAGCTTCCCTCGGCTGGTGGTTGCATATCCCTCTAAGGGGGAAGTCCTTCCTTCCACTGAACTGGCTGGTGATTACCACAGATGCCAGCTTACGGGGGTGGGGGGGGGTTTTCCCTCCCCGGTCCGTCCAGGGCGTTTGGTCTCTATCGGAGTCCAGACTTCCAATCAATATTCTGGAACTGAGGGCGATTCTTCTGTCCCTCAGACACTGGACCCATCTGCTGAGGGGCCACCCTGTTCGGATCCAATCGGACAATGCCACGGCTGTGGCATACATAAACCATCAGGGAGGCACTCGCAGCGCTGCAGCGATGCAAGAGGTGACCCTCATTCTCCTCTGGGCGGAGACGCACGTGCCGGCCTTATCTGCGATTTACATCCCGGGGGTGGACAACTGGGCGGCGGATTTCCTCAGCCGGTCCACCATCGACCCGGGAGAATGGTCCCTGCACCCAGAGGTGTTCGAAGCCCTTTGTCTTCGCTGGGGTCGCCCCGACGTGGACCTCATGGCCTCCAAATTCAACCACAAGGTCCCCCTATACCTGGCCAGGGCACGGGACCCGAAGGCATACGGCGCCGACGCGCTCGTCCTTCCGTGGCGCGAATTCTCCCTTCTGTACGTCTTTCCTCCTTTTCCCCTCCTACCACGGGTTCTTCGGAGGATCGCGGCAGAGGGCGTCCCCGCGATTCTAATCGCCCCGGATTGGCCCCGCCGGTCTTGGTACGCCGACCTAATGTTGCTGTTGGCAGACGCACCGTGGCCACTGCCCTCCAGGGAAGACCTTCTCTCTCAGGGACCGATCTTCCACGAGCATTTAGGCTCGCTACGTTTGACGGCGTGGCTATTGAGACCGCCGTCTTAACGCGACGGGGTTTCTCCGCGGACGTAGTCCGCACCATGATCCGGGCTCGTAAGCCCGTATCCTCTAGGATCTACTATCGGGTTTGGAGGTCCTATCTGGGGTTCTGTGAGTCCCGGAGCATCCCACCTCTCCGGTTTTCTCTTCCCACAATCCTGTCCTTCCTCCAGTCGGGTCTGGACCTGGGGCTGTGCCTCAGTTCTCTGAAGGGTCAGATTTCGGCGCTGTCTATTCTTCTCCAGCGTCCCCTGGCCCCTCTAGGGCCAATTAAGACCTTTTTACAAGGGGTGGCTCACTCTGTTCCGCCGTACCGCCCTCCAGTTCCTTCCTGGGACCTGAATGTGGTGCTCTCGGCGCTCCAATCAGCCCCCTTCGAGCCTTTACGGGAGGTCTCCCTTCGCCTTCTGTCCTGCAAGGTCATCTTTCTTGTGGCCGTCACGTCTCTCCGACGGGTGTCGGGAGTTAGCGGCTCTTTCTTGCTCCGAACCTTTCCTGATCTTCCACCAGGATAAGGTTGTGCTTCGGCCTGTCCCGACTTTCCTGCCGAAGGTGGTCTCCGCCTTTCACATCAATGAGGACATCGTCCTTCCGTCGCTCTGTCCCTCTCCTTCCCACCCCAGAGAACGGGAACTGCACCGTCTGGATGTGGTCAGGGCGTTGAGGATTTACTTGGAGGTCACCGGGTCCTTTCGGCGCACGGACTCCCTGTTTGTGGTTCCGGAGGGTTCGCGCAAAGGGTTGGCGGTCTCCAAGGTGGCTATTGCCCGTTTCATTAAACTGGCGGTGTCTGAGGCTTATCGAGCCAAGGGCAGGCCTCCGCCTTTTGGCGTCACTGCTCATTCCACCAGAGCAGTCGGAGCTTCCTGGGCGCAGAGGCATCGGGCCTCGGCTGAACAGTTGTGCAAAGCAGCCACTTGGTCCTCTCTGCACACTTTCACAAAGTTCTATAGGGTGCATACGCATGCATCAGCGGATGCTGCGTTGGGCCGCCTGGTTTTGCAGGCAGCGGTTTCCTGATGCTCTGGTGGTGTTCCGCCTTGGGTTTGTGGTCCCTCCCTTCTTGGACTGCTCTTGAACGTCCCAAGGTCTGTGTCCCCCAAGGAAAATGGGCGAGAAAAGGAGATTTTTGTATAACTTACCAGTTAAATCTCTTTCTCGCTCTTCCTTGGGGGACACAGCACCCACCCTTCTGTGTTTGGTTACAGGGTTATGGTCTGGCGCCCCGTTGGGTTGCTGGCTGGTTGTTTCCGTTATTGGTTGTTATCCTTTCACTACTTGGACACGCAACTGGTAGCCTCTATCTCCAGGCTGAGGGTATAGCTGATGGAGGAGGGGCTTAACAGTTTTACTTAGTGTCACGCCTCCTAGGGAGCTGAGCTATACCCAAGGTCTGTGTCCCCCAAGGAAGAGCGAGAAAGAGATTTAACTGGTAAGTTATACAAAAATCTCCTTTTTTTCCATAATTTATCCACATTTTGCCTATAAATGTTGTCTGCAGTTATTTGTCACATCTGCGCTGCAATAGCGTGTGTGTGTCAGGACAAGAGATAGTAAAAATATAAGTCAAATTTATTTTCCTTTTTCCATACTTTTACTTACTTTTTCCACATACTGTGCTTGCTGTGTAGTGTCCCACTAGGTAAATGTGGGCACTACACAAGGGTCAATTGGGCCACGTTATTCTCCACCACTTGTGGGACATGGTCATTGTATTTTATACGGTATTTTATACCGTATAAAATACAGTTCCTCCTCCTAGACAGTAGAGGGAGCTAGGGAACCCCCTAGTATATATAGTCAGGTCCAGACCAGAGAGGGGAGTGTATTTTCAGAAGCCAAGTGTTGCACCCTAGCCAGAGGGTAGCTGGGGATCAGCTTCTGATATGCAGCTAGATAGCCCAGGCTTCTAGCTTGCCACCAGGAGAAGAAGCTGCCTCCTGAGAAATCTGAAGTTCCTATAAGAGTACAGAGCAGAGACATTATTCCAACCAACCTGAGAGCTGAAGGGCAGAAGGAAATATTTAAGGCAAGGAGACATATACGTGAGGTAGTTTTCCCGAACCGAGGATACAGCCAGCAATAGGGCATACGGGTCTTGGGATAAAGATAGACAGCATTCTGAGAAAAGTGCAGCCTGATCTGTAAGTGTTTAACCCTCTGAGTATCTTGCAAGAACCTTGTGACTGCCAAATTAATGAAAAGCCTGCATGTTACTATCACTGACCTATGGAACTTAGACCAAAGCCTGTATATAGTTAACTGTTCCAGTAAACAGAAGTTTTGGTTCACCACAACATCGTATTCTTCAATTATTCCTACCATAAATCGGTGTGCCACCGTTACCGGCACTGGCGTCATGAATTTAAAGGGATCTTGCCACAGGCACATTAAACAAAACCTGAAAAGACTGTGAGTACTATAACCACCCTCGGTTAGTAACTACCCATGTGACCTCACCATTCGCCTTACCCTGCAGGGCGACGTACTGCAGCTGTGAACTGTGACATCCGTGCCACATCTTGTGTGTCAAGCGTACATATAACATTTAATATAATGAAGGCGAGCATTAAGGGACGGGAAAGTGGCCGTGATGCTGATGGTGCACGCAGAGGCCGTGGCCCTGGGTGCATTGAATCTGTGCCTGCTGCCAGAGCACAAGAAAAAAAATCATCCAAGATACCTAGCTTCATGTCCCAGTTTGCAGGGTGGCGCAGGACACCATTCTTGAAGTCAGCCCAGTGCGAGCAGGTGGTCGGTTGGATTGCAGCAGATAGTGCTTCCAGTCAGTTAAGCACCACCCTGTCTTCCACCAAGTCCAGTCTCAGTGGCCAGGAGTCTGGTCCACACAATCCTCACCCTGATCCTCCTTCCTACCACCATTTACAGTCTGGCCAAACAAGTGATCCCACACTCGGATATTCCGGGGACCTGTTTTCATCGCCATTAATTGATTTGCCCCTCTCGCCAAGTACGCTTGAAGAGGGACCCGAGCTCTTGTGCCCCGATTCCCAACCTCTTGAGCATCCAGAGTCACAAGAACATGATACTGGGGAACAGCAATTAGTGTTTAATGAGGTGGATGATGATGAGACACAGTTGCCAATGACTCAACCGCAATTACTGTCTCAAGAGGTTGAGGAAGAGGATGACACACAGTTGTCAATCACTGAGGTTGTGGTTGGTCAACAAATCAGGAGGATGATCAGAGTGAGGAAGTGGAAGAGGAGGTGATGGATGATGAGGTCACTGACTCAACCTGGGAAGGTGGCAACAAGCAGAGCGAGGAGATCAGTACAGAGGGGGAGGGATCTGCAACAGGCTGGAAGAGGCAGTGGGGTGGCAAAAGGTAGAAGGTGGGCACCATCGAACAGGCCTGCAGCTGTTCCACCGAGTACCCCCTTGTGTAAATCTCCCTCGCCAAGGGGTAGGTGTTCGGCAGTATGGTGCTTTTTTGAGGAAAGTGCGGATGACAAAAGAATAGTAGCTTGCAACCTGTTCCACACCAAAATGAGCCGGGGCGTAAACACTAGAAACCTCACCACCACCAGCATGATCTGCCACATGGCATCAAAGCACCCTAATAGGTGGGCCGAACGCCTGGGTCCAAAATCTGTATCTGCGGGTCACACCACTGCCTCCTCTTCCCCTGTGTTACGTGCTGGCCAATCCCCTGTCCAAGACACAGGCCCGGATGCCTCCTGCCCTGCACCTGGACCTTTGTAAGCACCATTAGCGACCACATCCACTTCCCTGTCCCAGCGCAGCATCCAAATGTCATTACCCCAGGCATTTGAACGCAAGCGCAAATACCCAGCCACCAACCCACCGACAGGCCATAGCACTAAATGCACAGCTTTCCAAATTACTGCCCTGGAAATGTTGCCATTTAGGCTTGTGGACACTGAGGCCTTCCACAGCCTGATGTCTTCAGCCGTCCCTCGTCACGCAGTCCCCAGACACCACTATTTACAAGGTGTGCCATGCCAGCCTTACACCAACATGTGTCCCTTAACATCACACGTGCCCTGACCAACGCAATTACTGGGAAGGTCCACTTAACCACTGACACATGGACAAGTGCTTTCGGCCAGGGACGCTACA
The DNA here is from genome assembly GCF_014858855.1 of Bufo gargarizans. Classification (NCBI taxonomy): domain Eukaryota; kingdom Metazoa; phylum Chordata; class Amphibia; order Anura; family Bufonidae; genus Bufo; species Bufo gargarizans. The sequence goes on from NC_058083.1 coordinate 269,006,198, forward strand.
TTTCCCTGACGGCACACTGGGTGAATGTTGTGGAGGCCGGGAGTGACTCGTACCCTGGGATGGCACAGGTGCTGCCAACACCAAGGATTGCGGGCCCCATTCCATCTGGGTTTCCGCCACCACCTACGTTAGTGTCTCCAACCCCCATTTCTCCTCCTCCGCCTCCTCCTCCACTTCCACCTCCGAATTATCTGCTTGCAGCACCAGTCAGTCATCAGTCAGTAGCTGGAAGCAGTGTAGCAATGCAGTGGGGAAGCGGCAAGAGGCCGAGCTGAAGCTGATCTGCCTAGGTGACAAACAGCATACCGCCGCAGAGCTGTGGCAGGGGATAAGAGACCAGACTGAACTGTGGGTCTCACCACTCAACCACATTTCCGCAAGTCACCGACAGCTTCAGCCAGTCTGTCAACGCTGCCGCAGCGCTTGAAATTGCCAGCTCACTGGCTGTTGTGTGATGTGAGCACACGCTGGAACTCCATGTTCCACATGTTGGCCAGGCTTTGTGAGCAGCAGAGAGCAATTGTGGAAAACCAGCTGCAACATGGTCTTCGTTAGAGTTAAACGGACACCTGGACCCGAACTTGACCCCGAACCCGAACCCCAATGAACTCAATGGGGACCCGAACTTTTGAGCACTAAAATGGCTGTAAAAAAAATCATGGAAATGGCTAGAGGGCTGAAAATAAAAGTAAAATGTGGTTAAGAGCATGGCAAGTGCTCTGCAAACAAATGTGGATAGGGAAATGACTTAAAATAACATAAAATACGTAAAAATAAAAAATAATAATCTTGATCTTGGAGGACGAGGTCCATATGGAGTAGGAGGGTGAGGAGGTTGTGGATGTGGCGGTGTAGGTGGAAGCGGAGTTGGAGGATGAGGAGGTAGCCTACACTGCTTTTTGGTTTTATTTATTTTGAAATTTTTGCTTAAATTAGGGTACACCCCAAAACATTGGGAAATATAACCTGTTATAACCCCCTCCAGCTGTGCTAAACAAACGTTCAGACAATATACTAGCTGCAGGGCAGGCCAGCACCTTGAAGGCGTAAAGGGCAAGCTCAGGCCATATGCCCAATTTGTAGACCCAGAAGTTGAAGGAGGCAGACCCATCAGTCAGTACGTGTAGGCGTGTGCACACATACTGCCCCACCATGTCGCACGTCCCCGTGATGTCCATGATCTAATTGGATATCTGCTCTATCAACTTTTGATGTTCTTTTCTGCGCCTACAATGTTGATCATGGTTAGCGGCGAATCAGGGTTCCACGCCGGAGAGGGAGCGTGAGAAAGAGAGACCACATCCAAGGGAGGTCAATGGCTGCAATGTGATTGAGTGGAAATGTGGGACAAGTTATTAAAGCAGAAGGATTGAATGAAAGGGCCAATTAAAGACAAATTTTTGAAATTTAAGTCCCTGTCACCTATGCAGTTTTACACATCAAAGCTAATAATCCAGATATTGGATTGGCAATTGGCAGTTGAGGAGTTATCTTAATACTTTGGCTTTAACAGGCAGAATTATAAATCTTGCTTAAAGGGAACCTGTCACCAGTTGTATGGTGTCCTAACTAAGGGCAACATAAATAAGTGACTGATTCTCTTAGCAAAATGCTGGGTCACTTTCTTTAATTGACCCAGTCAATCTGCCAACATCTTGTATTGAAAAGCTCCAGCTGATAATGATGAGTCATGAATATTCATGACCTCCTGAGTCTCCCCGCCTACCTGCTGCTGAGTGACAGTTTGTTTCCATAGGAATCAGCAGCAGGTGGGCAGGGGAGTGGCTATAGCTCTGAATTAAATATACGCTGGACTCAATGACATCACGCCGGACTCCAATCAGCTCATTAGCATGTGGCATGCGACATCTTTGTGTGTATACAGTATTATGAGGTAACCATCTGTCACATCAGTAAGTGAATACATCTAAGGTACTTTTTAGTAGTTAATGATTGTATATAATTAGTTAGATTATAATCAAATATCCACATGACAGGTTCCCTTTAAGTAGTTTTGCACTAAGTTCACTTTCTAGCTCTCAGGTACTGAATATGATTATTTACTACTTATGTTGAACAATCCAATAAGGGCGTTTTCCCTTGTGGCAGGCATTAGTCTTTTGCTACATTATTTGATGCAGTATGCTCTCCTGAAATATTCAGGTTCACTATGTCCGGAAAGGCCTTTATGGCCTTTAATCATCTAGTTGTATCCAGGTACCTTTAAGTTCCTCCTGGTCAGGGTGCTTGTGAAGTCCCTTGGCTGGACTCTAATCTTTAGTAGACTTGGTCCATATTCATACATAGACTTACTTTTTTGTGCTGGGCTGCTTTGACTATTTGGTCTGTCATTTCCAGGCTTGATCAAGGCCCAGAGGAAAGATAGGCAATGCATGGAGTTTGTATGTTCTCCCCGTGTTTGCGTGGGTTTCCTCCAGGTACTCCGATTTCCTCCCACACTCTAAAGACATACTGATAGGGACCTTAGATTGTGAACCCCATTCGGGACAGTTTAATGCTAATGTCTGTAAAGCGCTGCCGAATATAGTAGCGCTTTATAAGTACATAAAATAAAATAAATAATAAATAAGCTACATTTTGGACTGAGCCTGTTCTACTCCTCCATACACTTGCTTCTCCTTTCTGCTTCCTACATTATTCAACTTGAACTTCCTCTCTGAGTCAGCAAACTCCAAGCTATATATAGTATGTGGTGCCAGTACAACCTAGGGGTGAATAGTTGTAATGACAATGCCAGCCTCAGATTAGGAAATGCAATACATTAAATACATTACATATGACAGTTAGCAGCAAAAGTTTAAAGCACCCACATATAGCACATAGTGGGACACTGCATATATTACTAAAGATGATCAAATTTTATACGTCAACATTTATGAGTAATGTTGGCTTTTCATTTTGTCATTTTTCTGTTGTTTATTTAATTTTTTATTTAAGATTCTGATTGGTTTGTGATCTTATTTCATATAGATTTTTCAGTATCATAGAAAAAAAAAAGTTTAATATTTCAGTAGTTTTATACTAGTATATATTAACTGTTTCTATTAGAATATCACTAGAAACCACTCATTGACACTACCACACTTGTAAGAACAAGGAATATGTATATTTTATTTAAATAAGAGCATTTAATAATGTTGATGTTAAATGGTACCTGGTCGCTCTAGATTTATAACATCACCCAACCTGTAAACTGCTTAAAGGGGCGGACATATCCACAATTGTCTTAATATATGCATATATACACATAAAGTGGTAGGGATCGACCAATTATCCGTTTTACCGATATTATCGGCCAATATTCAGGATTTTCAAAGTTATCGGTATCGGCATCTATTTTGCCGATATGCCGATAACGAATCGGGAACAAGGATCGTGCTGCTGTCAGCGCGATCGTGTGCTCCCTCCGCAGCACAGGGGAGAAGGAAGCAGTGTGAGGAGAGAGGAGAAGAGGAGGGGAGGGGCTGTGGTCACTGCACCTGTCACGGTGGGGAGTGGGGGAAACCCCCACTGTATAATTAGAGCTGTTACTAAGCCCCAAAAACAAGGATAGGGAGCAGGTCACCTCCAATAGCCGCTCTAATCCTGACCCTGATCTCCTAACCGTATGAGCGCCCCCTGAAGGTGGGAGGGCTCATACACTGGAACCTGTATCCTACTGACCATAATGGTCCCTTGCACCCCAGTATTAATCATTGGTGGCAGTGGCCATAGGTCTCCTCCTCCTCATTGGTGGCAATGAAAGCTTCTGATCGGAGCCCCAGCAGTGTAAGCCTGGGTCTCCGATCGGTTACCATGGCAGCCAGGCTGCCATAGTCAGCTCCCTGCTGCTGTGTGTACAGGGCAGCAAGGAGAGTGTGAAGTCCTATTCACCATAATAGAGATCTTTCAGGGTGAATAGGACAAGGACAAACACCAAAATATTAAGTATAATTGAAAAAGAAAGATTTAGAAAAAAAAAGCTACACGTTAACAATAAACATGTTCAGCAGATTTTTTCAAAAATGAAAATGCACAGAATATCGGTATAAATTATCGGCTATCGGCCTGAAAGTTCGCAGATTATCGGTATCGGCTGTAAAAAATCAATATTGGTAGATCCCTACAAAGTGGTAGATGAATATGGTGGCTATAAAGAGAAGGAAGAGACCTCAGATATCCAGCCACATCCCTGGTCACAGCTCTTGGAACAAAGCTGATCAGTCCCCCAGTAAAATGTCCCCAGGACTGATGATCTTGTGATTGGAGATAAGTAGCAGAATGACAGATTATGAGATCTTCTTCCTACAGTTCTGTCTTCTTCTGTATCACATGCAGGTCTCGCCTTGGAGTAGTGTGCCATGTGCTGGTAGGACTAGGAGAGTAAGGGTCCATTCATACATCCGTATGTGTTTTGCGGATCCACATATCCGCGGATCAGCAAAACACAGATACCAGCAATGTGCGTTCCGCATTTTGCGGACCGCACATTGCCGGCACTATAATAGAAAATTCAGACAAGAATAGAACATGTTCTATTTTTTTCGGGAACGGAATTGCGGACCCGGAATTGGGGATCCGCATTTCGGATCCGGACAGCACATCGTTTGGCCCCACAGAAATGAATATAAAAACACCAAGTTGGAGCTCACCTCACCATACACCACCGAGGAGCACGGACACAGAACCGGAACCAAAGCTGAGAAATAGCGAAAAAAGTAGATTGTGCAGCTTCACCTCGCAGTGCGTATTTTATTAGGAAACGTGCTTAAAAACCAAACATCAGGCTCATTTCATCAACATGTTTCGGATCAACATATATTATAGATCCTTCCTCATAGAAATGAAAAGGTCCGCAATTCCGTTCCGCAAAATGCGGAATGGAATTGCGGACGTGTGAATGGAGCCTTTGAAGGGGAAATATAAACCACACATGAAAAATCTTATTTTACCGGAATCAGTGCTAGACATCTGTGACATCTTCATTCATTTAAGTGAATGGGACTGAGCTGAAACTGAGATATAATAAGATATAAAGCAGGAGAAAGGACTGCAGTGGTCCACTAAGTGCAGCAGACCCTGCATTCTCCTGATCAGTGGTGGTCCCAGTGTCCAGACCTGCATCATATCGATGGCATATCCTAGATATGCCACTGATTAGTATTTGCAGAGAATCCCCTTTAAATGACCTTTGGCTTTCACACACAGAAATAAAAGAAATGAGTCAGACACAGTATAAGGTGTAAAATAATGTGATATTTATTCTATGTATATCTATTATATGTGTGTGTATATGTTGTTACCTCTCATCACTCACGAAGAGTGTAGAGCGACACTCAGGACAGGAAAAAACCCCTGTGGAGGAAACCTGTGGGACGCCATGGTCGCTGTACTGCCCTTCCTCCAGGCATACTAAGGGAGGTGACCGCTATACAAATGTGTGTAGTGCAGGTGTGTGTGACTACCTCTAGTGTCTGCATGTGTCTACCTACAGTGATTGTGTCTGTCATTATGTGCTGGGACTGGGTGTGTAATGATGAGTGGATGTTCCTATATGAGTATGTTTCATGAGCGTGTGATGTCTATGTGCATGTGTGTGACCAATAAAAGGATATATTGGTGGTCTTCATCCATCTGGTCTTGGAGATCTCTTCTTCAATGGTCTTGAAGTTGTTGTCTTCCATCTTGGCAGCAGTATAGCTTGGTAAAAAATAGAGAGATAAAGAAAGTGGATGAAAAAGTTCATTCTAGGAAACAAAATATCAATGTTACCAAACCCAAAGAGAGAAGTGATAGATGTTATACTACATGTAAAATAAGAAAATCAAATCCTAATCCAAATGTTATGTTTGTGCAGACTATAAATTTGCCTGCACCTGTGCATTAGGGCTCATTCAGATGACTGCGCTATGTCTTGCGGTCTGCAAATTGTAGAAATGCCTAATCTTGACCTCAAAATGGACAAGAATAGGAGATGTTCTACTCTTTTGCGGTGCCATGGAACGGAGCAACGGATGCAGACAGCCTACGGTGTGCTGTCCGCATCTTTTGCGGCCCCATTGAAACGAATAGGTCCTCACTTGTTCGGTAAAATTGCAGTATATACATCAGCCTCCCAGTGTGTACAGGGCAAATGCCGCACTGCTAAGGTCTTCAGTGTACAGTATTTGGATGTAGCAGTTCTATAACAAAATAGGCAGAGGAAAACAGGGACTAGTGACAACTTATGCAGAGAGGACAGTCTCCATTTAAATCCCGTGTTCCACACCAGCCTTTTTTATTACCAGAGATGACTATGACTGTGAGGTTCCAGGTTCCCCCTCTGTGTCTGCCTGGCACATGATGTTTTCAGCCCCTTTCACCTCACATATATGGAGAATGATGGTCTCACAAATGGGGCAGGATGGAGGGACACTCCATGGGCCGTGGATGATGAACTCCTCAATATTTCTCCTGAATGAGCGAACAGCCGCACCATGATAGATCTGCCGCTCTCTTGTCCATGCGCAGTGCAGAGGGTCTTGTGCCATGATCTGCAATTAAAGAGTAGTAAATTAATATTATCTACAGACACTCTTCATCGAATGCCAGAGTATTTTATTTTTACTAACCAGATTGCAGGATTCCTTGTCTATCCAACCCTTGAATCCCATCCGGAGGAACAGCAGGTTGCGTCGATGGAACAGACATTTCTTCTCCTTCATCAGGTACCAAGATCGTCCTAAGGCCCAGGGATAGATCTCTCGTCGAAATCGGCCTTCTTCCTCCTCAAATTGGTTAGCTAAGAACCTGGCAGAAATAAATAAGGTATAAATACATGATATGGTATGATCTGCACGTCACTTGGACATTCCTGTTACACTATGTATTTTAGTGGTCATTTTTTAGATTTTTTTCATCTGCATATATACACATATCAGTTATAATAAAGGAAACTCAAAGAGCTGGAAAGAAGTTCTTTCTATATTTGTCAGGACGTAGTCTTGCTCTCCTGAAGTAGATGAAGACCATCGCCAGGAGATCTAGTGGGTGGAGGACAGATAGAGGCAGTTATTAGATCCTTATAAATAACTAATATCTTATTATTTATGTGGTCAATAGCTCCCTCTAACCACAAAGACAACAATGTATCCACACTGTAAGTTATAGATTGCAGCATGTCTCCAGGCCGATCACATGAGCATAAACCCCCTAATTTAGATATAGTGGATAATCTGTAATCTGAAAGACGTTTTATTACATTCCTAATATCATAGTATATTACCTTGTCTGAATTCCTCCTGCAGCTGTCCCTGGCCAGGAACAGACTGATGTTTTCATCCTCTAGGAAGACAGTAGAAATATAAGTATTTTAATGTTATCAACTCAGAGCAAGAAGCAAAGCTCTGTTCAAAGTGCTATCTCCGTGCTGGGTTAGGAGGCTAAACTCCCATTGAAGTGAACGGGACATGAGCTGCAGTAACCCGGCACACCCACTACACATTGAGCGGAGCTCTACTCCCCGTCATTCTAAGTGCTTGTTCCAGAGCCGGAGACTGCAGAGAACTGATTTTATATAGTGTTATTTTAGATTAAATATTATGTGTGTAATTGAGGAATATAGCTCAGTGTGATTATCTACTTGATGGAAGAGCATGGCCCATTTGTGATTATGTACATGACGGAGGAGGACAGCTCCACATGATTATGTACATGATGGAGGAGGACAGATCCATGTGATTATGTACATAATGTTGGCATTCGTCTCCATGTAATTATGTTACTGTACGCCCAATTTAATACTGGAACCAATGGTTTGAACAATGAGCCTTACCAAGGAGACTGAAGACAGCAGCCATGTCTTTTGGCTGTTGGGTCGGGTCATCCTTCCTCTTCTTTGCAGTCTCTTCTTGACCGGCAGATAGTGAACTATAGGAGAAGTTTGGGATATTACAGAACAGCTATGGTATAATAGAGGCATGTGTTCAGTATCATAAACTCAGATTTATTAGAATACAGTACGGTTTTATATTTTATAATTAAATAAATTCTAGAAACACCTATCAAAATGTTATACAAAAAGTTTAATATTTGCTTCGCCCCTGATAGTTGAAAGGGGTTTTCACTACTGGACAGGGGCATTTACAAATCTCATCGAGCTCCATAGTAACACTTAAGGTCCAGCTGTCACGACCATGGTCATGGTCGTGACTCCTTGAGAGCCGCATGCAGTTGCCCGCGGTCTGGTGTTGTGTCAACCGCAGCTGGGGGCACTTAGTTGCTTGCCTCAAGTGCGGTTGCCGCGGACAACAGGTATGCGTGCGGTTGCCTTTGGGTAATGTGTGTGTGTTTGTATGCACTTTGAATGTCTGGTGTGCACTGTGTTTTATGTTATGTGTGCACTCTGACATTTTCCCTTCACCTGTGGCTGCCCATGGCAACGTGTGGTGTTTTGTACATGTGGTGGCAGTGTCTCTGCCTTTTGGCCGGCTCCCAGGACACTTCTGCCACGCATGTCGTTGTCGACGGTAACAGCTGCAGTTAGAGTTGGTTTGTGTATTCCCCTTTATGTGGTTTCACTACATTCCCTGGTTAAGGAAGAGTTAACTCCCTCAGTGAGTGTGCACTGGGTGTGTCTGGGTGTGGGTGTGGCTACATGGGCTATTTAACCTCAGTTGAGACCTGAGTTCTGAGGGGTACTCCAGCCTTGTAGTAAGCTGGAGGCACTCTCCTGGTCCCATATACCATCTGCCAGTGAGGGCCACCCTTGTGGTCATAAAATTGTGATACTATATGTCTATGTGATGTTAAGTTTATGTCTATGTGCTGTCTGTTATTATTGCAGCTATGGTTCTGGGTCCCTGTGTGTTTATGTGTGCTGTGTCCTTTTATGTTTGTGTGTGGACAGCCAGCACTTGTGTCCAGGGATCCAGTCAGTGTGTCTGTGGCAGGTAGAGGTGGAAGTCTTTCACTCTCCTGCCATATCCATAGTCTGTTTATGGTTACATCCCATTGCAGCTCGGTCAGTTTTAGACTCCTGTTTCTCCGCATCCAGGAGGAACAGGTGGTCTACCCAGCTCCTAGTTCAGGGATCGGCGGAGGGTGAGTAGGGATCCGAGGTTCCTGAGCATGGGCCCTCCTACCTTCAAGGTTGGCTCATGCAGCTAGGAGTTAGGGTCGGATTAGGGATGCGTTAGGAGGTGACCTGCTCCCTAATTCTGTCGTCCTGGCCGAGCAGCCACTAACATCTTCTGTCATCGCACGGCTGAGGGTTTTCCCCATCCTCAGCCGTGACACCAGCTCACCCCAAACCATCTCGATTGGGTTCAGGTCCGGTGACTGTGGAGGCCAGGTCATCTGGCGCAGCACCCCATCACTCTCCTTCATGGTCAAATAGCCCTTACACAGCCTGGAGGTGTGTTTGGGGTCATTGTCCTGTTGAAAAATAAATGATGGTCCAACTAAACGCAAACCGGATGGAATAGCATGCTGCTGCAAGATGCTGTGGTAGCCATGCTGGTTCAGTATGCCTTCAATTTTGAATAAATCCCCAACAGTGTCATCAGCAAAGCACCCCCACACCATCACACCTCCTCCTCCATGCTTCACGGTGGGAACCAGGCATGTAGAGTCCATCCGTTCACCTTTTCTGCGTCGCACAAAGACATGGTGGTTGGAACCAAAGATCTCAAATTTGGACTCATCAGATCAAAGCACATATTTCCACTGGTCTAATGTCCATTCCTTGTGTTCTTTAGCCCAAACATGTCTCTTCTGCTTGTTGCCTATCCTTAGCAGTGGTTTCCTAGCAGATATTCTACTTGGAAGGCCTGATTCACACAGTCTCCTCTTAACAGTTGTTCTAGAGATGTGTCTGCTGCTAGAACTCTGTGTGGCATTGACCTGGTCTCTAATCTGAGCTGCTGTTAACCTGCGATTTCTGAGGCTGGTGACTCGGATGAACTTATCCTCCGCAGCAGAGGTGACTCTTGGTCTTCCTTTCCTGGGGCGGTCCGCATGTGAGCCAGTTTCTTTGCAGCGCTTGATGGTTTTTGTGACTGCACTTGGGGACACTTTCAAAGTTTTCCCAATTTTTCGGACTGACTGACCTTCATTTCTTAAAGTATTGATGGCCACTCGTTTTTCTTTACTTAGCTGCTTTTTTCTTGCCATAATACAAATTCTAACAGTCTATTCAGTAGGACTATCAGCTGTGTATCCACCTGACTTCTCCACAACGCAACTGATAGTCCCAACCCCATTTATAAGGCAAGAAATCCCACTTATTAAACCTGACAGGGCACACCTGTGAAGTGAAAACCATTTCAGGTGACTACCTCTTGAAGCTCATCAAGAGAATGCCAAGAGTGTGCAAAGCAGTAATCAAAGCAAAAGGTGGCTACTTTGAAGAACCTAGAATATGACATATTTTCAGTTGTTTCACACTTTTTTGTTATGTATATAATTCCACATGTGTTAATTCATAGTTTTGATGCCTTTAGAGTGAATCTACAATTGTCATAGTCATGAAAATAAAGAAAACTCTTTGAATGAGAAGGTGTGTCCAAACTTTTGGTCTGTACTGTACTTTATATGTACTCTAAGCTCCCCCTATAGGTGGATGTTGGAAAATACACTGAATCTATGTCAGAAATGGGAAAAGCAGTTCTCATAGCCGTAGTCTGCTTCTGTGGTAGTCATATCACTGCAACTGGACTCCTTTTCTTAGTGATCACTGTCAAATATATAACCCTGATAACACCAATTTAATGTTATTACTGTGCAATCTGCCCCTTACTAAACAGAAGCTCACATGGTGAATAACTGATCATTGTAGGTATAGCTTTTCTAACCCCAGATGTTATTGGCAGGGAAACCTTGTCCGGCCATACATTTCCCTCACATCATTATATGTCGGTCATTCAGATGAATGGCCAACCATGTAAGATATGGACAGAGCGGCCTTAATTCTGGTGCACAGAAGGGAGCACCAAGCTTCTTGTCCAGTATAAGTGAATTGCAGGTGTCTATGTGATAAGATGTACCCGTCAGGTATGGGCCCTGGCATTATATGTACAGTACGTGTCCTGCCCCTCCCTGAATATTAAGAAGCATGGCTTACCTGGAGCTCATGTTGAGTTTAAACAGAAGAGAAGAAATAGAGAAAATGTTAATAAAAATCCATCATTTAAATATCATACAGACATAATTACCCAGGTTTTCCCATATTTTGGCTATTTTGGTGAAACCAGGGATCAATCTCAGCTTCCCACTAATACAGAGTGAGCAGCTGTCACTGCTGGGGGTGACACAAGTCAGTAATTCCATCCATTAGATTTAGGTATTTTACCTCTCTTGACTCACAATTAGCGATGAATCTCCCAACGCGCTGATGTAGATCCGGGTCGCAGTCGAAAAACAAAATCCAGAAATCTCTTCAAAAGCGAAGAAATGAGCCGGTCCTTTCTCTATAAAGAGCAATCGCAGACTGGCACCAACTGACGTTTTTTTTCTTTCTATTTTGAATCAAATCCTACGTTTCTATTGGCCGATGCTTGTTGTTTTTGTTTATGTCACTTGCCATGACGATTCATACAACAGCAAATTTAACCCCTTAATAACATAGGTATATAAAGCTTAATGACCACATCCATTTTCAAAGTTCTGAAATGCCACATATAATGCCATATGTAATGTAATATTACTTTGTGTTATGTGTATCCATGTGAATTTCTCCTTGTTTGTTAGGCACAGATATGGCTATATTTATAGTGTATTTTTATTCTCATGTGAAAATGGAACAAAAATGGAAAAATCTAAGGGGGTCATTTACTAATCTGAAATACGCCTAAATTAGGCATATTTTAGGTGTAGATGGTTGTATAACAGTTAGTTTCACCACCATCTGCGACTTTTCCCCACTCGCGGCAGGTCTAAAATTGTGGGCTTGGCGTGGCCTTTGAAGGGACGGGGCTGCGGGGCCCATTTCATTCATCATTATAAAATTTAGAAAATGGTCTTGGAAGCTGTCTTACATTTAGAACTGGCGCTGGATACGCCAAAGTTATGGAGAGGCCTGAGCCCACAGCGGATGAGTTATGCATCGTGAGGCTCTGTCATAAATTTAGTGAATGTCTAGACAAGCCATCAAAGTGTTTACCGTCTAAGGGCTTTATAAATCTGTCTCATAGGAGGGAATTTATTATGAGGGTAATATTTGAAGTCAGCTTTCCTTGAGTCTGTATTGGAGTACTTTGCACCAAATTTATCAAATGTCACCTGAAGCTACTCCAGTTTTCCTACACCACCATTTTACAGGAGTGAGTTTGCGACCTTTTTGACTTTTTAAAAAGTCTCAGTGATAAATCCAGAGTAAAACCCATAAACATATCTAAAAACAACCATATTTCCACACACTTTACAAAACTAGAGCAAGTGGCGTAAAAAGTCGCAACATTTTTGCGTAGGAGACACTATTTTGCAATTTTTATAACCAGAATTTTGGAGTGCTAGGTGACATAAATTTCCTCTGGTCTTTGATTCTCCAAGCTATATTGGGGGCAGTAGTGTACATAGCTAAGTAAGGGCCACATAGCAAGGATCAAACCAGGCCCCCCACACAGGACAGAAGGGTTTCTGCCTAAACCCTTTTCAATGACCCTTGGGCCATTTTTCCACTGCTTCATTTGCTAAAAACTGTTCCTTTAGAGGGTAGAGTCCTGACCAAGTTTTCACCCTCAGTAGAAAAGGAGATAATCCCAACTAAGACTCTAAGACTCTAAGTGAGATATGCTCTAGCCCTGTGATGGCTAACCTCCGGCACTCCAGCTGTGGTAAAACTACGACTCCCAAGATGTAAACTTGCTTGGCTGTTTGGAGCATGCTGGGAAGCGTAGTTTCACCACAGCTGGAGTGCCGGAGGTTAGCTCTGACTGCCATAGATTTAAAGCATCAATTATGCCAGTTTCCTGGTGTAAATGTTTGTGAATTTGCCTGGGCTCTTAGCTTGGCCCCTGCCATGCCACCTCTCTCAGTGTCAGTGTGATACACTTGATTGCATGGATATTAAAAAGTTACAAATGGTGACTTTTTATGCCTAAAACTGGAGTGAGGTCTGTTAGTAAATGACCCCCATTGTGTTCTGAAAACTAGACACCCCAAAGTTTTTTGGAAGTTTTAAATATTTATTTTCCCTTCTAATTTTTACAGTATTTAACTGAACTAACTCCCCCCCAAAAATAAATATAACTGTGTTTTTTCATACAGAAGTTATGTCATTTTTCTCAAGCCTTTTTGAAACCCTGGATGACACACCAGTAAAATTGTCACCAGTTTGCATTGTGCTACCTCTGGAGATACAGCATATATGTATGTCCTGTCATGTGTATCTATCCACTATAGGGTATAACATAGAAGGAGTTCTTCCAGACTACTTTAAGGAGATGTTGACATAGCCTTCCTCTCATCTTCCTATCTCAGTAAAATAAAATATGTTTGCGAAAAATTCACTGATACTGTAGTTTTACGGAGGAAATCGAACCAACCAAGCCCAAAAATTCCCTCCCCTAGGAGATAAGGCAGGTTCATCTTTTTATTAAAAAGTTCCTCTACTTAATTTAAAAATCATATATATTTGTTCAAAATCTCACTGGGAAGGGGGCCAATTCTCAATTATGTAATGGGGTCCTCTGAGATCTGTATATACCTCTGCTTTGCATCCCTTTGGAGGTATTTTTCTGTTTTCACTAGCAGGCATAGTGTTTACAAAATGATGTTACACAAACTTTCAGACATCTTCTGCCTCGTGGCTTAGTCTAGAGTCAGGGAACTGAAATGAAAGATTCTCAATAATGTTCTCTAGGAACTGGAGAAAGTAATGTAGCCGATTTGATTATTTGTAAAAACACAAAGGCATTATATGTTGCTATGTGTATCAGGTGGATTTACTCTAATGAATTTATTGTAGACTGTGATGCAGACCGTCCATTTGCTATCAGAGGTGGGACCACCATGTTCTCTCGCTTTTGTGTTTGTGTGGACAGGTATCAACCTAAACTTGTCCTTGCAGTCACTGAAATTTTGTTGCAAAAGCCCCAATATCAGTCCATGTAATTGCTTATACAATGGAACACTTGCATAGTAATGAGTGCACAACTAATAAGTATTCAGTAGAGGCCACTTCAAGTCCTAGACTATTTTGCCAGTGGTTGCAATTTCAATGACAAATCTTAGGAATTCAATGTTTTTTTCCCCTTAATAGACTCTAAAGACAAAGGTGTATCCTATAGTGGTCCCACACAGCTTGCAAATTTTTACCCCATATTTTGTTTTTTTGAAGGAATAAACTGGCAGAATAAAAGCCTACTGGGTCCTACCCTTAAAACTCATGAGTGATTAGTTCACCTTCAAGATGGTTATCAGTAGCTTTATTTTATATAGGCAGTTTCAGTCTGGATCATTACTGGGGGAACTGGTGGTCATCATTAAATGCAGACAGCTTCCACTTTCAGAAGTGGCCTATAACTACAAGGATACTGAGTGCTCTTGCAGGCTTGAAACCAAACTTGCACTTTCCAGCCCAAAATCTCCAGAATCTTCCTAAGTGCTGGGAAAGTGCAGGAAAACAAAGAATAAGCAGCAGTCATGAGGATACCATGCCAGTAGATATGGTGTCAAGAAAGCTGATTCATGAGCAGACAATTTTTTAAAGAGGTTGTCCCATAAAAATATTTTGCCGTTTTCAAATCAGCACCTGGATCTGAATACTTTTGTAATTGCACGTAATTAAAAAGCCACGGAGTTAATTAATAAAATATATCTGTATAGCGCCACTTACTCATTGTTCTTTTTCTTATTTTTTTTTTGTCCGGCTCACTGAGATGGCCGCAAATGCTCGGTTTTATCCTGTGATATGGATAGAGCTCCAGCAGAAAAGACACACCTCCTGAGCTTCAACAGGAAAGACACTCCCCTGAGCTGCCAGCTTCATATAAATCTAAATAATTAAAGTAAAAATAATGGATGGCACACTAACACTTGGTGTCGCATGGACTACATTAGAATGAGGAGCTATAAACAAATTTATTCACACCTTGTGTTACAAGAAAAATAAAAGTACAGGATTAAAAATAAAGATTAAAAATCCCACATATAATCACTGGTGATTACAAACATATCGTGGAATGGTAACGTATGATTTACAACATTACAATCTGCTACATTATCAAGAGAAATATCACAGTGATAAGATATTCTAAGACTTTGGTATTAAAAGATCAAACAGCGCATTAAGCAACAGCTCGCCTACAAATGAACTGAATAATTCTATTATTTTATCATTACATTCTTGGAATAGAATCTTATTTCCATAACTTCTTGGAAGGAGACTACCTATATATATAAGTCCACATCATTATTTTATGATCAACTTTTTTTGCAACATTGTGTCCTAAAGGA